>NC_063049.1:21527408-21732408 GCF_018812025.1 Megalobrama amblycephala
CCTCTGAATAAACACATCAACTCATCAGCGGGAAAGTAGTTGTAAAATACTGCTTTAGCTAGCTTGTAGTCTCAATGTGTGTATATATATACATAGCTAAAGAGCGTTTTTACAACTTACCAGACCACCTCACTCACTTTCTTACAGGCAAGATCCTTTTTATTCCAGTTTCTATAATAGTACAAAGATGTGCGCGAGTGATTTACATGTTAAGTCAATGCAAAGACATGAATAGACATCCTGCGGCACGAATGACGCGGCGCGAATTGAGCGTTTCGGACGTTTGAAAAATCTGAACTTCGTGACGCTGATTTTGTTCTCCATTGTTGTTTCAGATTTCTGCCTCCGCTCGCTACATCGTAATCACATCACTACTAGAGCAAGCTCCTGATTGGTTAATGTGGCGCGAATATTCGCCAAAGTTCAGATTTTACAGACGACCGAAACGCTCAATTCACACCCGTCATTCGGGCTGCAGGATGTCTATTCGTGTCTTTGCATTGACTTAACATGTAAATCACTCGCGCTTAACGCTTCATTCGCGTCTGGTGTGAACGCACCATTAGAGTGAAGCAGCGACATCAGATTCTTGAATGAACAGCTCTTTTGAAATGGATCTCTTCAGTGAATCAGTTGATACGCTTATAAAAAACGTAGACATCCTGCGGCACGAATGACGCGGCGCGAATTGAGCGTTTCGGACGTTTGAAAAATCTGAACTTCGTGACGCTGATTTTGTTCTCCATTGTTGTTTCAGATTTCTGCCTCCGCTCGCTATGTCGTAATCACAACACTACTAGAGCAAGCTCCTGATTGGTTAATGTGGCGCGAATATTCGCCAAAGTTCAGATTTTACAGACGACCGAAACGCTCAATTCGCACCCGTCATTTGGGCTGCAGGATGTCTATTCGTGTCTTTGCATTGACTTAACATGTAAATCACTCGCGCTTAACGCTTCATTCACGTCTGGTGTGAACGCACCATTAGAGTGAAGCAGCGACATCAGATTCTTAAATGAACAGCTCTTTTGAATCGGATCTCTTCAGTGAATCAGTTGATACGCTTATACAAAAACTTAACTGAATTGTTTGTTCACCATACTGACTCACCCGATTCTCACTGACTCAATCCATTCGCAACAATTAACGGGCTCCCTGGGAAGATAATCAGTGAATAACAACTTCATATTTTGGTCTATTTGTCACAAGAAACTATCGAATGACTTCAGAAGATTAAGATGTGGAATATAGTGCACAAATCTTCATAATATTTCTATGGTGCTTTTGTGTCTTTTTGAAGCTTGAAGGCTTCAGTCCGCATTCATTGTATTTGCATGGAAAAAGAGTGACCAGAATATATTTCAAAACATCTCCTTTGGTGTTCCACATAAGCAAGAAAGTCATACCTGTTTGAAAAAAAAAAAAAGCATGCGGGTGAGTAAATGATGAGAGTATTTTCATTTTTGAGGGAACTCTTAAGAGAGGCACAAAACAACAAAGACAGAAGAGGAGAGGGACAGACAAAAGGAAATAGAAACACAAAGAACTGAGGTCTTACCTCAGCAACCCGAATCCTTTCTTCTTGGTCTTCTTATCCAACTCATCACCGACCTCTTCTGATTTCTTCTTCTCTTTTTCCTTTCCTTTGCTTTTCAACTTGTCTTTCTTTTTGCCTTTGGCCTTCTTCTTTTTGTCTTTCTTGTTCTCCTCATTGTCTCCCGCACCTTGTCTGGAGGAGCCACTGGCCGGAGTGTCTCGTCCAGAGCTCTGGTCGGACCCCTCATCTGTTTCAATACAACAAGCAAACGTAAAATATGAACATTGTGGGCAACAATTGGCCAGCATAACCAAAATTTACATATTCATAACACATTTCTTCTTGTGTTTACATTTAACAAACCGCACAAATAGATCTACCATGGTATAAACGGCATAGCGAAATCTCAACTGGCTGACAGATTTCTATATTCACACAGTATTTACATTCAAACAGCCTAGCCCTAGTGTGGCCTATATCTCAGTTGGAGTCGTGGAAATATAAAAGATCTCTTCATAGATATTTTTCCAGCTAATCTGCCCTGGAGCATCATAAATTATCATAATCTGGAGGAAAAAGAAAGAAGGGGTGCAGATAACTGGATAGAAAGAGGCGGAGGAAGAGAAAAAGAAAGATAAGCATTGGAAAAAGTGAAAAAAGAGGCTTGGGTAACTGAGGAACCTGCTGACATAACCATCTGTTACTGGCTATCCACTGTGGGGCACTGTATGTGTGTGGCGATCAATCGCGGCTGCATTATGTGTCTGTGCTCTGAGGTTTGTCAGATGGTGGCGGCGGTGCTGGGAGCAGATGTACGTTTACCAGGCCGCCTCAGAGAGCGTGTTAAAAGAGAGATGAGGAGACGTGCGAAAAAGCATCAGTCTTTCATAAGCCTCACAGCGGCCATCTTACTAAACCTCAACTTGTAGCTCAGGGGAGGGTCCTGATAGCCCTGTACACTGTGATTTATTGATGGCTCGTTGTATTTTACAGGCCAAAATATGACAAGGGAAAAGACAATTAGACTGTGAAGAGACAAGTGAGATCAGAGCTGGAAACTGAAAGCTTGCTGGTCGACTAATATGTTTTTCAATGGTCGATACTGATGCGTAGAGAGCAGGGTGACCAACATTTACACTTATATGAAATGCCAAATTATACATAGAATTGTGAAAATTAACTGAAACATTTGACACAAAGATTTGACAAACCTGTTGCTATAACTGATACGAGGTGGAAACATCAAATCCTTTAATCTGCCAACCTGGTTAAAGGGTTAGTTCACCCAAAAATGAAATTTCTGTTATTAATTACTCGCCCTCATGTCATTCCAAACCCGTAAGACCTTCATTCATTTTCGGAACACAAATTAAGATATTTTTTATGAAAACCAGGAGGTTTCTGATCCCCCCAGTGCAGGGGTTTCAGGTTCTATGTCAAAACACTGGCTCAGTATTGGCCGACGCCTCACGACGCATGCGTGTGATTGGTGTTCTGACGTGGTGATCGCCATTCTGATGAGTTGGCGTTCTGACGTAGAACCTGGAAGCCCTGCACTGTGTCTACAAGGTAAATAGTGTAGGAGAATGACAGGGAAGAGAAGAAAATGTTGAATAAAGTCATTATGTTTGTTTTGTTTTTGGCGCATAAAAAGTATTCTTGTCACTTCATAACAATAAGGTTGAACCACTGTAGTCACATGTACTATTTTAACGATGTCTTTACTGCTTTTCTGGACCTTGAATGTGATAAATACATTGTTTTCTCTTGGGGATCAGAGACCTCTCGGTCGGATTCCACAGCAAACTTCCATGTGGGCCAAATAAGTCTTAAAATTCTTTAAATTGTTATATTAAAATAATGAAAATGTAAACAAAAACACCAGAAATGAAGATTAAAATGACAGTATATTTTGGGTTTATTTATTTCTACTACAACAGAAGTTTCAAAGGTACATTTCAGCTTGGGACCTTTTAATATTGTTTTGGACAAATGGGAGGCCTTGGAGTGATTTAATTATATAGTTAAAGGGTAAGTTCACCCAAAAATGAAAATAATATCATTAATTACTCACCCTCATGTCGTTCTACACCCATAAGGCCTTTATTCAAACTGCTGAAATCACGCAACTTTGGCACTCAGAGTCACTGATTCGATTCACAAAGCTCTGAAGCAGTGTTTTTAAATCGGCCCGTCACTATATTGTTGAAAAGTCGTTATTTTGTTTTTTTCTGGTGCACAAAAATATTCTTGTCGCTTTATAATATTAAGGTACAACTACTGAACTCACATTAACTGTTTTAAAAGTGCCCTAGAACTTTTTTAAAAAAGATGTAATATAAGTCTAAGGTGTCCCCTGAATGTGTCTGTGAAGTTTCAGCTCAAAATACCCCATAGATTTTTTTTAATTCATTTTTTTAACTGCCTATTTTGGGGCATCATTATAAATGAGCTGATTCAGGGCTACTAGCCCTTTAATTCTCATGCTCCACGCCCACGGAGCTCGCGCTTGCCTTGAACAGTGCATAAACAAAGTTCACACAGCTAATATAACCCTCAAATGGATCTTTACAAAGTGTTCGTCATGCATGCGGCATGCATGCTTCGGATTATGTGAGTATTGTATACTGTTATATTGTTTACATTGATTCTGAATGAATTTGAGGCTGTGCTCCGTGGCTAACGGCTAATGCTAAACTGTTGGAGAGATTTATAAAGAATGAAGTTGTGTTTATGAATTATACAGACTGCAAGTGTTTAAAAATGAAAATAGCGACGGCTCTTATCTCTGTGAATACAGTAAGAAACGATGGTAACTTTAACCACATTTAACAGTACATTAGCAACATGCTAACAAAACATTTAGAAAGACAATTTACAAATATCACTAAAAATATCATAATGATATGTATCATGTCAGTTATTATTGCTCCATCTGCCATTTTTTGCTATTGTTCTTGCTTGCTTACCTAGTCTGTTGATTCACCTGTGCAGATCCAGACATTCTGCCCTTGTCTAATGCCTTTCATAATGTTGGGAACATGGGCTGGCATATGCAAATATTGGGGTGTACACCCCGACTGTTACGTAACAGTCGGTGTTATGTTGAGATTTGCCTGTTCTTCTGAGGTCTTTTAAACAAATTAGATTTACATAAGAAGGAGGAAACAATGGAGTTTGAGACTCACTGTATGTCATTTCCATGTACTGAACTCTTGTTATTTGACTATGCCAAGATAAATTCAATTTTTCATTCGAGGGCACCTTTAAATATGTTTGTTTTTAGTATCTTTATGGATCTTGAGAGAGGAAATGTCATTGCTTTGAATGCAGGCCTCACTGAGCCATCAAATTTAATCAAAAATATCTTAATTGTGTCCCGAAGATGAATGAAGGCCTTACGGGTGTAGAACGACATGAGGGTGAGTAATAAATGACATTATTTCATTTTTGGGGGAACTAACCCTTTAAGGCCAAATATTGGATTGAATTTATGGCACTTCCAAAAAGACTGAAAAGTCATTAACCTTTTGCAAGAACAGTTTTACATATTCCTTCCTCTAAAGTATTAAAATAATCTGTGAATTAAACCGTTAAGGAACTGGAATAGTTAATAAGAACCAGAATTCTTCACGATTCCTTTCCTTAACCACTGTGCACTACACAATCGTGTTTTGCCCCGTAACTTACGTGCACTGATCTGCAACAGCAACAGGAAAGTCATGAAAAATAAACTCCACTTACTTGGTGATACAGAATATTTTGCATTCAGTATGACTCTGAACTGGTTCAATCTTGAAAGTCAGACATAAACAAAATAAAACAAAAAGAATAGCATGCAAACTCTCTCTGAGCCTCTCCTACACAAACGGGTTTGAGGACAAGTCGGTTCTTCCGAGGCTTAGTCCAAGGCCAACAGCAGCATCCGTTTCCCCATGGCCTGATTTCTACACAAACAAACACCGATCCGCTGTTTAAACTAGCATTGAAGCGGGCGGCTCGGTAATGACTGTACAGCCGCCCTATTATTCAGAGACACAGAGGAACCTCAAAGGCCTGCTCCAGCTCCCACTTCTCTAATATGCATCAGAAAACTCTTTTGTTCGGACCAGCGCAAAGGCTTATTGTAAATATCAATCCGCTCAATACAATGCCGAATGCCAGAGAAAAAACTGGTGAGAAAGGATAAAGAAAAAAGGGGAGATATTTCCCATCATGCTCACGTTTCAATACGAAAACACTTTAAAAGAGCAGGGTTTGACGACTTAGAGAGCAGTACCTATGCTCTGAAAGCCTTACATAATAAAGCTATAATGACACTGCTGTGAGCTCGAAGTAAAATAATGGAAACCATTTCAAAGAGAAATAAATCCCTTCCTTAAATGCCTCTCTGTTTATCATCTTCACTGATGTATGGCCTTTGATATTTATATGGTTTCTTCTCCATGTGAGAAGGCCTCTTAGTAGAACGCATCCTCTTGATTTTTTCCTTGGGCTGGTGGTGTAGTGGTTAAGGCTCAAGGCTCGCAACTGGAAGTTTCAAGTTTAAACAATGCATGTATTTCCTATATATTTTAGGCTAAATTGATCATGCTTTCTTTTTTTTTAAAGACTGTTGTACTCTCAGCTTCAACATCAGTACAAAAATGCCAAAAAAAGTCAGCAAATTCCCTAACATCTTTTGCAAGAATAGTTTTAAATTTATTACTGAAATGATCTCATCATTTGGCATTGAATTATATTTCTTTTTTTCAAATATTTCTTCCTCAAAAGTATTAAAAGACTTGTTGAGTCATTCAGGAACTGGAACTGTTAAAAGAAATTGGAACGAGAATTGTTAAATTCTTAAAGATTCCATTCCTTAACAGCTGTGCACTTGAATAGCAAATCCCATCTATGCCTGATAATAAGTACCAACTATTTCACGAAGATATAAAACAAAATCAGAATGTTCAGATCTACCAGTGAATATCTAATATCTAATTTAAAACAATTCTAAATAACTGATCACATAAACCTCGCAAAACTTGGCATATCTGGTAATCAGTTCTTCCTCAAAAGCATTTGCAGCCCAATAACGAGTAAGCCTGACTGTTTCTTGATAGACTGATCAAAACCTGCACCCTGACTCCTGAAGTTGCGTAGCAGCCAATAAGACTGGAACCAGGAATTTTCAGTCCATTCTTGCTACTTTATATGCAATATACATCGGAACATTTCATGGGCTGTCGATGGATGTGCTGTCTGAGGCTGAGAATATCACTATTGTGCCCTTGAGCAGGGCACTTAACCCCAGGTTGCTCCAGGGGGATTTGTCCCTGTAATACACCGACGGTTCATGTCAATGGTGACACAGTGTGAATGTCACATAAACAAACTCCACCACAAATAAAGATTCGAATCTAATCTGCTTAAACCAGATCTAGCATTATCATATAAGGGCACAAGGACAAACAATCCAGCATGGATTAATATTCAGAAAACTGAAAAGGATGGAAACTATAGAAGAGTGACACACCCTAAAAAGAAAAAAGAAGTGTGCTTAAAGGGTTAGTTCACCCAAAAATGAAAATTTTATTAATTACTCACCCTCATGTCATTCCACACCCGTAAGACCTTAATTCATCTTTGGAACACAAATTAAGATATTTTTGATGAAATCTGATGGCTCAGTGAGGCCTCCATTGACAGCAAGTTAATTTACACTTTCAAACACACAGGAAGGTACTAAAGTTATATTTAAAAAAGTTCATGTGACTACAGTGGTTCAACGACGAGAATACATTTTGTAAAAAAAACAAAAACAAAATAGCCACTTTATCCAACAATATCTAGTGATGGCCGATTCCAAAACACTGCTTCATGAAGCTTCGAAGCTTTACAAATCCTTTGTTTTGAATCAGTGGTTCGGAGTGTGTATCATACTGGCAAAGTCATGTGAACCATTGAAATCTTGAAACACTTATGACGTAACGAAGCCTAGTTTACTGAAATCACGTAACTTTGGTACTCCAAAACCACTGATTCGAAACAAAAGATTCATAAAGCTTCGAAGCTTCATGAAGCAGTGTGTTGAAATCGCCCATCACTAGATATTGTTGAATAAAGTCGTTCTTTTTTTTCTTGAAGTATTCTTGTCACTTCATAACATTAAGGTTGAACCACTGGGTGCCTTTCTGGGTGTTTGAAAGTGTAAATTAACTTGCTGTCAATGGAGGCCTCACTGAGCCATTGGATTTCATCAAAAATATCTTAATTTGTGTTCCGAAGATGAATGAAGGTCTTACGGCTGTGGAACAACATGAGGGTGAGTAATAAATGACAGAATTTTCAATTTTGGATGAACTAACCCTTTAATTGCACTGAATGTGCACTTGTAGTGTACTTCAAATCTTAAATACCATTTTTTTTAAGTGTACTTACAGATAATATATTAATGAAATAAAGTGGCACTTAAGTGTAAATAGATTCAGCACTACATTTCAAAGACAATAGAAGTAATTATGAAGTTATATATAAATATGTACTCACTTAATTGGGTCAAAAACACTATAAAAGTTCAGCTAACTGAATTTAATATAAAATTTAAACTAAAACGTTTTCATTTAATTTAAATTAACATGCAGTTATGTGTCTGAAAACATTACATTCAGTTCACACTTTAGTATATTCTTTAGCATACTTTTTTCATAATAGGTACTCTTTTTAAAAGTATGCAACTTCTTTTTCCACAAGGGTATGCAAAAATAGATTGATAAACATATGTATGCATATAATCACACACACACACACACGTTTGTTTTTGTGAATTGTGGGGACGTAATGGTAGACGTAATGGTTTTTAATGGTAGACGTAATGGTTTTTATATGGATTTTATACTGTACAAACCGTATTTTCTATCCCCCTACACCAGGGGTCTCAAACTCAAATTGGCGGGGGGCCATTTCTGTGATTGACCCCTCATAGGAGGGCCATATTAACATTCAAGCGCAAGAAAGCGCAACATTTCAGAAAATTTACTTTCCTTTGCATTATTTCTCATTTACTTCAAATTTCATTAGGCCTACTAAAAAATGTTATACCTATAACATAAATATTTTATTTACCATACTAAATGTAAACAGCAGTGTCTCTCTCATTGTTACAGAGTGTAATATAATTATATAATACTATTACTAATATAATACTACTTATAATACTACTAATATACTAATATAATACTACTAATATAATACTATTAATTGCAATAGTCTGGTGCAACTTCTCACATCCAACAAAGTGCATGGAATAAAAAAATTAGTAATTTAGGAACAAAACCAGCAACACTTGTGGCGTGGAGGGGTCAGAAATAAACAAAAAACTGGAGCTATATATATCAACTTTATTTTGCCAAAAAATAAAAATCTCTCATTGTTACATACATTATTAGTTTTTAACATTTACACAGCTGAGACACAATTGTCCAAGATGCCGTTTGAGCATCGGTAACGTTTAATAGTTGCATCGGACGCGTTTCGGTGGTTTAAATCGACGCTCGTGATTTAAAGTCGAGTGCTTTTACTGTAATTTAGGCAAGCGCGCTCATAATAGAAGCGACGCGGTTGAGAGAGCGCGGCTCATGGTTGCATAGCAACGACAGACGCCACTGAAGCGAAAGCGCTTTGGAAAGAAGGAGAATGCGGCGCGGTTTTATTTTTGAGATCAGTTGCGGGCAGGGTAGAGGGTGAGGGCGGGCCGTAAATGGCCTGCGGGCCGGCAGTTTGAGACCACTGCCCTACACTAACCCTAACCCTAAACCTAACAATCACAGGAAACTGTGCACACTTTTACTTTCTCACAAGAACTCATTCTGTATGATTTATAAGCCTTTTGAAAAGTGGGGACATGGGGAATGTCCTCATAAGTCACCTCTTTTTGTAATACCTATGTCATACCCATGTCATTATACACATTTGTGTCCTGATATGTCACAAAAACATGCAAACACACACAGACACGCACAGACACACACACACAGACACACAGACACAGACACACTGGCTGATTAGAATGTGATGTTCAAATTCTGCAGGCAGATTGTCATCCCACAACAGGGACAATAATGAGAAGTGAGTGGAACGCTGTGTGCCTAATTACCGTCCTCAGTAATTAGTAATAAGCTGCCGCTGTTTTCTTGACCAGAAGATCTGGTGTGCACACGTAAGTGTATGTGTGGTATCTCCACATCATGGAAAACAGCAGATGCAATCACACGTCCACGAGCAAATGAGAAAATAACCTGATAATTTGTGTTAATGAGTTTGTTTTGAAGCTACGAACTCATAACTAGGTCATCCGAGTGGCACAATTGAACCACATCTCAGTTTAAAATTTCAGAGAAAGTCTTATAACAAAGAGATCTGGTTTTTATCTTGATCTCCATGAATAGGGATGTTAGATACTGCATCAGGATATCTGTGTGCATGAAACGGGATCTTCAGCTGTGCCGTATCTGTTCGCACTGACCATAATGAACAACCCTTCTCCTCTCTCACACTCTCTCCTTCTTTCGCCACATGTCTGTAGTCTGTCGTCTCACGGAAGGGCCAATTAGGCTAGTGTGTGGGAAGAGGAAGCACATGACAGGGACAAAGCCAAACACTTTACTCTCAATTACTCTCTCTCAACAGCCACACACACACAAATCCACAATCACTATAAATACTGATCTAGCACCTTTGTATAACCATGTTCAACTACAGACATATGGGAGTCTATGAGGATCAAAGTGAAATGTGGAATATACTCCAAATGTCTTAAAAAGCACCACATTTCTAATTCTTACTATTTCAAATTCTCGCTTATTTATTGTTCTATTTACACTACCATTCAATAGTTTAAGGTCAGAGTAAGGGTCAGGGTCAAATTATTTTTGAGAGAGAGAGTAATTAATAATTTTATTCAGCAAGGATGCATTAAATTGACAGTAAAGACATTTTTAATGTTAATGTCAAAGAAACAATGTTCTTATGAACTTGCTATTAATAAAAAAAGTATTAGTTTCCACAAAAACAAAAAACAAAAAAACAACTGTTTTCAACATTGATACTATTAAGAAAAGTTTCTTGAGCATCAAATCAGCAAATTAGATTGATTTCTGAAGGATCATG
Source organism: Megalobrama amblycephala (assembly GCF_018812025.1). Lineage (NCBI taxonomy): Eukaryota > Metazoa > Chordata > Actinopteri > Cypriniformes > Xenocyprididae > Megalobrama > Megalobrama amblycephala. The sequence continues at coordinate 21,538,096 of NC_063049.1, forward strand.
TGACACCGAAGTATCACATGAAAAAAAATAAAAAAAAAAAAAAAAAAAAAAAAAAACCTTATAGCCCCCAAGCATTTTTTATTGTAGTCTGTACTTTTGTTTGTTTGTTTTTTATTTTTTCAAAATAATCAGATATTGAAAAGTGGCACAAAAGCTGATGCCACTACACACTGCACCTTAAAATCCTCTGTGATTAACTGTGTTGCTGCTGCATTGTGGGTGCTCACCATCGTCATCCTCGGGCGGTCCGTCGTATGATTTGTCGATTGCTGCTCGGAAGCTCTCGTTGCAGCCACGCCCTCTAACCATATGTGGGCGGGGCCTGTGGAAGGGCAGCAGTTCGTTTCTCTTGGCCTCTGTCATGGCGGTCTGCAGACTCTCTAGAGAGCTGGACTTCTTTAGGCCTAATGTGGGTCCCAACTCCACCCCACCGCTCACTGAGACAAAACAAAGAGGGAAAATAAAAACACATTATGAAACTGCCAGCCAAAAATGGCATCTTAACATCTTCTCATAGGCATAATTAGTGGGTGGGACATGTCCCCACCACTTTTTGCCAGGGTCGATATTGTCCCAAGCACTTTTTGAAACATCTCGCGGCACGGATGTATACTAATACAAAATAAACATCTCTAGTTGATTAGCAATTCGTTCGTTTGTGTTAAATAATAGGCGATTTGGTGCTGAGATGTGTTGTTTTTGAAATCATGTCGAGTGCTCGTTGCCGCTGTTATCATTGGCGCAACGGTTTTCTCTTTGCGCTTGTGCACAGTGCGCAGTCTTCACATGGACAGAATCTATTCTTTCCGTTGAAATCACAAACAAAATGCACATAAATGTGTCTCTGCTCTTGATAAACAATCACTGATGAACATCTTTGGTTTTAATGAGAAAAAAAGTTAAATAAATAACGCGAGGGCGGATTAGAACCCAGAACCTCTGGCACGCTGAGCAAAAATTCTACCCCTCGTCCATCAGGACAATCTAATACTAGCGCAGATTTACATATTTACTGACTAAATGTAAATACTTTAGCGACTAACAATATTGTATTATAGTAGATGTAAGGATGAAACTGACATATTAAACATGAGGTCTATGTCAATATATTTTGTGCATTTATTATTGTAATGATACACACACATTCCTGTCCTACCCACTTTTTAAAACAAAGTTACGCCACTGCATCTTCTCCATACATTTCTGCAAACAATTCAGGCCAAAATATATGTACAGACTCTGTTTAAACTTTTAGATCATTTTAGTGTTTTGTGTGCTATTTCTGTCATGTAAATTTGATAATAAAGAAATTTAACATTAAAGATGAAAATCTCTCATTGAATCAATTTTCCTGCCTGGCAATATTACAAGTTAAAAGACAACTTATGTGGCATGATGTTACCAGAAAAATGAAAAACACACAAAAAAAGAATCAACTCAAATAAATAAATATTTTTTAAAAAAGTCACGGTTACAGTAAGTACTTACAATTGTAGTAAACCAGGTCAGTTTCTGTACTTATAAACACTTAGCTCATCTGTAAAACTTTTGCATTAAAAAAAGCTGGTTAAATTATTTTTTACAGCCGTTATGTTTTTAGGGTTTATGGTGTTGTAAAACTAGATATAACTTTACACAGAGAAAAAACAAAAAAACAAATATATATATATATATATATATATATATATATATATATATATATATATATATATATATTTTTTTTTTTTTTTTTTTTTTTTCCCAGATTAACACATATTTTACATCTTGTGGCTATACAATTGACAACTGTTGTGGTAATCAACATTATGCCACAAATGCTGTCAGCTGAGCTTAACTTGTACTAAACCTGAGATGACACCATTGTATTTGCATACTACACTGCGATTGGTTTTCTTTTTTGCATTTATTTGCCTACTACTTGCATGGTTTTCTTTCTTATATCTGCAAAGGCATATTATGTGAACAGTAAAGCGGCTTTGCAAAACCAAACCTTAACTAAACTTAAACTTTACAACTACATTTTGCTGCATAGCAATCACTGGTATTAGGAAATGTTAATCTAATTTGTGTGCTTTATGAAAGGCTCGCTCATTTGTTTCTGTGATTTGATTGCTAATCAAAGATGGTAGGTCAATAGAGACTACTGGAGCGTTTCCCAAAGGCAGTTTGGAAAGAAGACAAAGCAAAACGTTAATAATGTTTGAAGTGCCAAAGGTGAATCTTTATAAGACTGAGCATGTATGTGAATGTATGCGTGTTTGTGAGTATGTGTGTGATTGTAAACACTCTCTCTCCTCTAATGAAAATGACTTTTTAAACATGCGTCTCCACAGGGAATGATGGATGAGAGCTCAAGCCTGGGACTCGTTTCTCCATCAATCAGAAGCACCATGCCCCTTTCTCTCTCTCTCTTCTATCTCCCTTCTTTCCATCTCCGCATACCTCCATCCTTCCTTTTGTCAACCACACCCTTCTCTATACATCTCCTACACCCAGAATCATTAGCTAAAGCGCTGCAGCTCCTAGAATGCATTCATGAATCAGGAAATCATTGTATCGACAGGTGGTGCGCCTCACTGGAATTCCAATCAGCCTGGCCTGCTGCCGGCACCGGCCCCCTTTTTGTTTGTCTAATGGTCGTTTAAATGAAAGTGGAAGTGGGATCAGTCGTTTAATCTGTGTGGCCTCCAAACTGCCAGAGAAGGCCAGACGAGATGAGCCAAGCCCGGCCCAGCTGCATGCTTTCTGCTCTCAGGATTATGACACAGAAGAAATTTATGCACATATAATTTGGGATGTGGTACAGAAAGAAAGAGAGAGAGAGATAGAGATAGAGAGATGAGGAATGGGATGCTGAAAGACAGGGAGGGTGGATGGAGATGAGGACACAGCTGGATGAGAAAGTCTCCATGTAACATTACAACAGATGCCACACTTTGAAGTTTGACAAGAAATGAAGTTGATGAAAGGATGACAAAGGATTATATGCGGATATACATGTGACATGCTCATTGCACAAAGAACCAGAGAAACACAGATACACAGATTTTAATATATTTTATATTTTATGCTGGCGAAGCTGAATTTTTTACTTACAAAAACACTACTAATAAAGAATCTGTGAATATGTTGCCAACTTTACCAAACTTATCCAGTTCACTTACATAAAAACCTTGCCTTGAACTAAGCACTGAACATATTTCTTTATGTTTAAGTCCAAGTTCAAAATAAAACTCTATTAATCGCTCCATTGTTAATGTACGGAGCTGTCTGAACCACTGCCAGAGGGAAATTAAACAGCAAGTGTTTGTCTGAACTCAAACAGGTTTTGCGAGAGAACACAAAAGTTTGTGAGAGAACGCGAAAGTTTTGCGAGGGAAAGAAAATATCTTTAAGAGAACACAAAAGTTTTGCGAGGGAACGCAAAGTTACTCGGGGGAACACAAAAGTTTTGCGAGAGAACGCAAAAGCTTAAAAATTCCAATTTTTTTCCACCACTATGTCCCTTTAGGGGCTCTGTAACTTTCAAATTTTACTAATTTAAAAAAACACCCTACCGCAAACTTTTAAAAGGTAGTGTATTTGCTTATTAAATCACTTAATTCTGTCAAATAAAAGTTTTTTTTGCAATCTTAAGAGTCCATTTTCTCAACAACAAGATATCAAGAAGCCAACAGGTAAATAATATTATCTCACATATTAATATCTTATATATAAGCACGTTGTGCAGCGTGATGTAAACGTGAGTCGCGTGAGAAGGGACGTCTTCTGTGCTACTGTGTCACTTTTTGCACGAGTTTCAGAACGCGCTTACATCACACTTCACTACATGTTAGCATTTATGTCAAGCGTGAACATATGAACCTGCGTGCATTATCATTGTGCTCATTGGGTCTCATACACTTACATGATATAGACTGACAGAGATGGATTATTTTTCTAAAAATCTTCAGTTGTGTTCATCTGATGAAAGAACGTCATATAGATCTGGGATGGCATGAGGGTGTGTAGGCTAAATGATGAGAGAATTTTCATTTTTGGATAGAGTATACCTTCAATTGTGAGAATAAACACTAAGAACTGGCCACAGCCCTGACAACTTGAATTACTTTGAATAAAACAAGTTTCACTCAACAAGGGCTAATCCTGAAATTTAAACAGAAAGGACCAAGGCAAACCATTCTTAAATTGGACTTTCAAGCACACTGTTGTGGTGTATCATAAGGGAAAAGTTCATTAGCAGCAGAGCGTCAGAGAGTGGGAGAGGTCCGCTGCAGCTGAGCTCCAGACTCAGTGCAGGGCTAGATTTGTGTGAAAGGAGGTTTATAAATAGCAGGCCCCTGATGTACCAGCCAGCGTGACTGAAATGTTCTCTGTACGAGCACAGTTCGTGTCATAAACGTAATTACTTCTGTCCCACGGCCTGCTGATGGAATTAAGCAGCTTTTGAGAGGTCTGCTCTCTAAAGGTCTCCAAAACTTTTGGCTCAGAGGAGGAGAGTTTAAATATGTGTCTTGGGATACTATGCTTTAATCAGACCCACGTACATGCTGAAAAGGGGGAGGGCTATTAAATGTAGTCCTTACCTGATTTAAGGAAACAAAGATAGAGACTAAAACTGCATCTCAATTTACATACCATTCTAATAGATCCCAAATAATAGGTTGTTTTGATAAATGTACAGTGCCATTAAAGTACACTACTTTTTGTAGATTTTCCAACCCGATCTCATGGCAATTTGTACGTATTTTACAAGGTGGCAAATTCACACAAATTCTTATAAAACGGTTAGTTCCTGTCCTTGATTCTGACTGGTCAATAGCTGTGTTTTATTCATGATAAAACACGTCTATGACCGCTTCACCCAACAGTTCTGTGTATCACTACACAACACCCTTAGCAACCACTTTTAGCAACGTAAATTGTATGTTCTCAATTGATATTGTTCATTGAAGCTTACTGTATTATGTAGAAGAGTATTGAGAGAAAGAGATCGAGTGAGCGAGTTTATTACCTGCATTCAGATTTAGCGTTTTCCTTCAGGTCAGTCCTATGCTCATAATAAAAAATCAGTTTAAATGTCTGATGTATTATCTTGTCCTTTTAACAGTTAAGGGGTTTTCCCATGACTGACAGCACTAGTCAAAGCATTTATCAGTTGTGTCTTGTTCCTTGTTCACAACGATTCAGTCTTTTCAATGTAAAAGTCTTCGCTACTGACTGACACACTCATAAAGACAGTCTTTGCCGCAATCTAATGGCATAATAATGTAACTTCTGTTGGGGTCAGGGACTATTTTTTCTGGTGGAAGGAAGTTGCATTGTTACATATTTTTGGCTTTAATATTTGTATTGTGTGGTAACTATTTTATAAAAGCAACAAGGTACTCGAGGCTAGTGCTGTATCGTGAATAAGTCACGGCTTCACGTCATGCCTAACAACGCCCTTCAGCCGTGACTTATTCACGATACAGCACTAGCCTCGAGTACCTTGTTGCTTACGTATGACCTCACTCGTAGGAATTTGTGTGTTTTTTTGCTAAAGCGTACGTATTTTACAAGTTTCCAAATTCGTATGAATTCGTACAACTGACCTACCCCTAACCCCGCCCCTAAACCTACCTGTCACTGGGGTTTAGACAAATTGTTTGAATTCGTACAACCTCACTTGTAATTAGCCACTTTGTAAAATACGTACGAATTGGTCGTGAGATAGCGTTGAGATTTTCAAAATAATCATATATATTGGAGTATTAACATTTCGATTTTAGCATTCAGTATGTAACAATCGTGTATGTGGTCTAAATTAGCCAATTTTTTTTTTTTTTTTTTTTTTTTAATAACTTAATTTTGTCAAATAATATCTAAATGTCGTATGGAATCTTTAGTGGTCATTTTCTCAAGTTTTAACATTTAAATAACATCTTACAGTATGACGCAGAAAAAAAATCTAACTGCATCCAAAACATTAGGCAGCGGACTTGTTGCCTCGCTGCCCTATCAGGCAATGACTTTGCAGGCAATGTCTGTGCAAGAAAGTACCACACGAAACTGGTTTCGGACAGACTTCTGAGGAAGCATGACAGTTTAATGACCTAAAAATAGAGAGAACTTTGGTGAGAACTAAAGGAATATTTACCCACTACAATACTAATTTCTCATTAGTTAAACAAACGAGTGAAAAGTTAGTTAAAAAAAAAAAAAGTGTATTTACACACAAACTTACCAACACAACTTTTCAGAAGCCATATTTATTTTTTAGCTCAACTGTCACAGAATCGAAAGCACGGGATTGTGGGATATCACATCTTCCTACCTCCATATGCTGCCTACGGAGGCAGCATTTTGCAGCATTCAGACACAGCCTATGTTTCAATACACATTTAACAGACACTGTAAATAGAGGGTCGACTGGAGTCTGTCACGCCAAAGGTGAATCTCCTGTGGTGGAAGTTAGGAGAAAAGAAATGTGGACCGAATCACCATTTGAAAGGTCAGCTGTCTTAGTGTCACTTGTGCTCTCCTGCCACACTCAGAAACATTTACTCTGGGTTCATAAGTGCTGGGTTCAGGAAGCAGCTTTGTGTGAGTTATACTCCTGCATACCTCATGTACCAGAGTCTGTCAATCAAACTCAATGGTGTATTCAGGCAGGAAGAGAGGATAGAGACACATATCAGTTACAGTTCAGACATTACACAAACTGTAAACCCCGTTCTCCACCCTACCGGATGGCATCAATCACTACAGCGCAGGTATTAAAAACCTGTAATCCTGGGCTGTTATGATATTTTCGCAGTTAGAGATGTATGGCTTTGATAATTGCCTACGGCAGACCTTTAAAAGGCATCTCATAATTACGGATCACCTTTATTGGGTTAGCGTGTGTAAGGGGGTGTAGCAGGGGTCGCTGGCTCTCGGAGACGGATGGCTGTGGGCGGAGGGCTCTGTCACTTTTTGAGTGCAGGGTGATGGATGGTCACTTGCACTGGTAACCAGCACACACCATTAAACCTCGCCCTCATACCAGCACGAGACAGAGAAACCCTCCCAGCCAGAGCTTTCATCTTATTTTGATGTAATAAAGATTGTATCGATCAATCAGAAACTCATTATGTGCTCGATCACTGTAGGCAGTGCTGGTTTTGAATGTGTGAGTGTGAGTATCGGGCCCCACAGATCTATGAGTGTGAGCTGAGCTGACTGAATGTGTCACGAACAGAAGGACAAGTGGAGGAACACATATAACAGGACTCTAGTGCGGAGGTTCTTAAACAGGGGGCGGGGCCTAATAGGGGGCCTAAAAAAATGATGATTTATGATTTAAAGGTTATGTTTTATTGTTTCAGAATGTTTCCTGTGGTGCACTTATACTTTGTATGACTTTATATAAAAAAAATTGTCAATTTAGAAACACCCTGATTTTAGCCCTCTGATTTGAACGCTCTGTTTGAAGGGGCGTGTCTGCTGTGAGACTTCAGTGTAAATGCCCACTGCTGTGATTGGCTGACATCTTTGCATATGAAATAGCTAAGTACTACATATTTAACTCTCTCGAAAACTTTTTTTATTATTACAGGTCTCAAGGTTAACTAATCATGTAAAGTGTTGATTATATTTATATCTATCACATTATATATAGATTGTGGCATGAAAGGTTGCAGTGATGAGCATGTAGCTGATCCCAGACATTTTGAGCACATGAATGTAGCGATCTTGTAATTGCAACTCGATTTCTGCACACTAAATAATGCTTTCAAAACTAACAGTGCAAACACACTGTAAATAAGAGATTCATTGATTATTATGGGAGTTTTGGCGTGAGTCCAGAACTGAGTCACTGATAAACTCATGCTGTTTGATTGACAGCTCCAGCGATTGCAAAGGGAGTGTTCTTTGATTGCTTTCTATTTGTAATTTAATCAGTTTACATAACAGATTATTTTCATCCTACTAAGAGAAACAATATGAAGCTGACCGTTAAGTCGTCACTGGTTTGATTTACTGGCCCATAGACAAAGAACATCTGACTGTACATGAATCATTACAAATCAGAACTCACTGGTCACAGATCAGGCATTAGAATTAACACGGTTTCTTACATGTTGTCGCATTACTGTTGAGTCCATATCGTAAATGTCTGTTAGCAAAATTAATTGCGACTGATTTACCAAAGAATCCATAGTGAAATGTACTGCATAAAAAATAAATAATGCTCAACTGAGACATTTTATGTTGAAAATACATAAAATACATACATTCCAAGCATTAGGATCCTTTGGAAGGTGTTATTTTTAGTCCAGCGAGTGATCCTGTGCTCTTCTCTCTTCCTCATCTCACTAACGCCAATGGGCAGGGCCAAAGTTGCAATGGTGAATAGGAGTTGATTTTCTTTTGCTGAAGCAGTCTTTCACCAATCTATTATGTCATAAATAGGCACACTCCAGGATGAGTCGTTCGCTGGGCTTGGTAACATTAAAAGCTGTTTTTGAAATAACAAGGAAGTTTTCAGTTGTGAAACCTACAGGAGATTCTTATAGTATGATGACCTCTGACCAAGGAAATTTTTATTTCTCAGTTAATGACCCCTTTAACATAAGACGAACGAGCATTAAAATGAGACAAAATACCTACAAATCAAGACATTTCTTGTTTTAATGATTTTTTTTTTTTTTTTTTTTGCTTTCTTTGAAGAACCAGGGTTCATGCTCTGAATATATGAGGTAACCTCATTTTATAAGTGTGATTTCTAGACCTGGAAAAGTCTAGACCTGTGTTCTTCTTATAAGCTATGCCTTTTTTGCACCAGACATACTGCTGATCCATGGGTCCAAAATGTTCCAGTTTGGTCACATCCCTGCATAAAACATTCTTCAACAACTCCAGTTATAGGGCTTGACGTTAACTTTTTTCCAAAGTTACTAGCCACTCAGCATTTTCTCTGGCCACAATTTTGCTGTTGGGAAATGACATTTTATATGTTTAAAGTTGACTTTGACATGCTAAAATTACTTGATTTTGAGTAATTTTACTTGATTAGCTAGATTTAAAACCCTTTCAAACTTTCAAATGCAGATTGACCACCTAAATCAAGACCATGATCAAGACTAGGCCTACATGGTATATCAGCTGGTATGGGTGAGCAAGGGGTAGGTAATATGACCATAATATGATAAATTTTATAAAGTTATTTTTGTTAGGCTATATAAAAAGAACAAAGCAGCAAATTACAAATAATTAAAGGTCCCGTTTTTCGTGGTTTTTTGAAGCTTTGATTGTGTTTATAGTGTGCAATATAACATGTGTTCATGTTTCGCGTGTAAAAAAACACAGTATTTTTCACATAATTTACTTATCTGTATACCGCTTTTTCCATTGTCATAAAAACGGGCTGATGACTTCCTTGTTCTATGAAGTCCCTCCTTCAGAAATACGTAACGAGTTCTGATTGTGCCAGCGGTTCCTGTGTTGTGATTCGACAGCAGCTTAGCGAACCTTGCCCGGAAAGGTCACGCCTCTTACCATAACGTGGAGATACATGCACTCAGTGTTATTGTAAACATGTCTTTAATTTTACCCTATCAATTTGAGCCGGAATCAGACCCGGTGATTGGACTGCGGGATGAAAATAACAGCGTTTCGACGACATGGCGACAAACACACTCTACAAACGCAACTCTTGTGTATTCCTGTGGGCGGAGGTTAGTCAAAAAACTGTTTTAGTGACGTCATTAAAGAAGGAAGTAGAGGGATGTAGTCCAAACTGGCCGTTCGATGTAGGCGACTTCTGTTAAATAAAATATCTCGCTTGGCATTGAACTTTGAGCTTTAAAATTTTACAGATTTTATTTATACTCTAACAACAACATTACACACTAACTAAAGTTTGAAACATGGGATCACGAAGAACGGGACCTTTAAATAGCCTAAACTCTTTTTTTTTAGATACAGTATGTTTATTTAACATTTAATTAAGATCTTTTATTGTTTGATTAACATTAATGACAGACAGGTATTTAATTGGGCTGCTGAATGCATATACGTAATTTACTGACACATATCCAGTTTTTACCCACGTTTACGTCCACTTAAGCCATAATGACTGTATTCACGTGAGATACTCCACATGATGGACATTTTGACATCTGTGTGCGTGTGTATTTGACTATTCAGGCGCAAGGAGAACTGATCGCACACGAGAGAGCGCTTCTGTTGTGTGTCATTCAGCGCGATTCCGCCTATCCCGCCTTCACTAACTGCAAGTTAATCGATAACGAATTGTGATTGGATTGTAATTTTGTACTACGACGAGCTTGGCTACATTTGATTAGGCTGTAGGCTGAAATTAAATTCAACCCACCAAAGTGGCTAGTGGGAGTGGCTGTGTTACCTGCCACAGCTGAAATCTACCCGCATTTGGCTGGTTGGCGGGTGTTAATGTTGAGCCCTGTCCAGATATATTCAAATGAATTTAAGCATATTCAAGTCAGCCTTTTATGTTCTTCTTGGTCAAGAGTGGCATTTGGCAAAGCTGCAAAGCTTATGAGCAGAAGAACACCATCTCCATGGTCAAACATGGAGGTGCTCCAGTCTTGTTATGGGGGTTCTGTTGCATGAAGTAGAAGTATTGATTGTATGAAGGACATCATGAATTATTTGAAATGTCAAGCCATTTTGGCAAAGATGGTGATGCCTTTGGTGCAGAGACTGAAGCTTGATGATTAATAGACTTTCCTGCAGGACATCCGTCCCAAAGTATACATCCAAATCTACTTAAGCTTGGTTCAGAGAATGTTTTTGAGTTGCCTGTATAGTCTTCAGATTGAAATCTCATTGAAAATATTTGGTGGTATTTGTAGAAAGCAGTGGTAACATGGAAACCAAAGACTATCAGTGATCTGGAAGCTTTTTCAAGCGAGGAATGGTCCAAGATTGCAGCAGAGAGGTGACAGAAGCTTCTAAGCACAGGCAGTGTTTATTGGAGGTTATAAAGAATAAAAGATTCTGCACAAAATTTGACTTTTGGGGGTTGAATAATTTTGTACATGTATGTTTAGAGCCAGTTTGATTTTCTTTTTCTTTTTCATCAACTTTACATTCTCAGAATCACTCAAATGTGTTTTAATAAACTTTGTATAATAGTTTACTGATGACTTAAGGTGATGATACATGGGGCAACGTTGCTTGGGCACTTTCCCACTGAGAATGAGCAACAAATATATATCTGGATACGTTAGATCGGTCGTGGGCAATTTTTTGAGATCCTCCAATCAGAATGTTAGCAGCCGATCACGTGACCGGTTCGGAGATTTCAGAAAAAATTCAAACAAGATGGCGGCCTCTCAGCGGCAGTGGAGCGGAGAAAAGGAGTGTGAACTTTTATAATTTTACGCTAGTAAGTTGTCATGCGTCAACCCAAAACAGGGAATTTACCTCATATATTGCTTAAAATACCAACAACTGTCCGAAAGTAATGTGTGTATGCTGTAATGAAGCCATTGAATGATTTCAGTTAAATACTAAAAAGACGGCGTCTGTTTAACGGCTGTAGTAGCGTAGGCTGTAGGGCGTTTGACACATGAATAGCTTTTGATGCGGTCAACGTGGGTTCGAATCCGCCTTTTGCGGAACTCGCTCTTCTCCCTTTTCCTGTCACAAATCAGATTGGAAAGGCATTTATTTTTAATACAAATGAAGAAAATATTATATAAAAAAACTTATTAAAAAAGTGCCTAACAAGTGTTTATAATAAAGTATTTATTGAGTTGGCAATAGATTTTCTCCACTCTGATTAGTTGCTGCCAACTGTCTGTTGCCGTAATTAGTTGCCCTGTGTCTCATCAGGTTGCCCGTTGATGGCAACATTGCCCAGCAACATTGCTCAAAGAGTTGCCCTGTGTATCATCACCTTTAGACTAATTGTTTTCATAAAATGTTGTTCTCAGCAGCAAAATGTCTTGCAGGTTAAGGGGGTTGAATAATTTTGATTGCAACTGTATGCCAAGCTCTAAAACACTTTTATCAGGTAGAAATTGTGAGTAACAAATATTTTCATAAATTCTTATCCCTAATCCTTATTCGATAAATCACGAACAAATGGAGAAGTCACAGTGCCTTCGAATAATGTTTTGTTGACAATGGGGGGCCTTGTAGTCAAAAAGGTTGAGAACCACCATTAATTAAAATGAGATACACACTTAATTTCATTGAATACAAATTCTTCTTAGCTTGAAACTCTAAAGATGTCATTAATTAATGATTCATCATCAGACACACATTCAGATTCAAAATGAAGTTTTGGTGTCTGACTCAAATATGACTAACAAATTGTTACTGGTCTATTTGTTATTTTTTCAGTCACAATCTGGAGCAAAGCTAACTGAACAATCACACGTACGCACAACACTGCAGCGCCCTTACAATCAACTGTGACTAACAGAGATGAATGAATAAAAGTTACACACCAGAAGAGGTGACTTCATTGTTTATCTGGATGCGTCTAAATTCATCCAAGTACACCTGGGGAAATACACTAACACACACAGAGAAACAAACAGATGGCTTTCTACGCCGTAAATTAATCTATCAATTCCAATCAGTGAAATATGGCAGCTTTCAACTTGAATCAACAACAAACTCCCTCTCAATCGTGTACAGAGATTAGCGTGCGGGCACACACAAATAAGACAGAGAGAGAGAACAGTGTAGCATCAGGACTCTCAACAGCCCAGTGCTTGGCAGTGACTTGTATGTTTTCAAAGTCAAAATTACACAAGAGACAATGAGCAGCACAGTCTGCGCTCACCACAGCCAAACTTCAGACGAGTACAACAGGGTACATTCACTTTTTGCCACATTTGCGCAAGGCTTCCTGCAAACGTTTTTGGAAAGTACTATTTTGTTTTTTGCTTATTTTTGACAGTACAAGTCAATATGTCCCTCACAGCATCATACACTACCGTTCAAAAATAAATGCTGTTTTTTTTAACTTTCTATTAATCAGGAAATCCTGAAAAAAATATCATGGTTTCGACAAAACTATTAACTGTTTTTCAACATTGAGCTCATTTTGAGCTCATGAGTTGATCATGTGACACTGAAGACTGGAGTAATGATGCTTACCATCACAACAATAAATAACATTTTAAAAAATATTTCAATACAAAGCATTTATTTTTAATTATAATAATATTTCACAATAGTACTATTTTTATTGTATTTTTGATCAAATAAATGCAAGCATTAGGGACTTGGTGAGCATAAGGGACTTCTTGCAAAAACATCTAAAAAATCGTAACAACCCCAAACTTTTGAACAGTAGTGTATATGAGATGAGACTGTCTCTCTGTCTTTCAAAAAGACAGGATTTGTCAGGATTTTGTATTTATTCTATTGAGCAAAAGGCTGTTAGAAGATATGCAAGTGTTTTACATACTTTGCTTTGAATTGCTTACATTGAATTGCTTAAAATTCATCACTCCAGTTGACGTGTTTGTCATCAGACTTTCCCTTCAGATGCTCACACTAAACAAATCACATCAAAGTTTATGACTGTACACAAAACACAAATATTTAATGAGACTGTTTATGATTGGTTGTCTGTCGTTAAACAACTTGCTGTAAAATTCTACTACATATACAGTACAGTCCAAAAGTTTGGAACCACTAAGATTTTTAATGTTTTTAAAAGAAGTTTCATCTGCTCACCAAGGCTACATTTATTTAATTAAAAATACAGTAAAAAACAGTAATATTGTGAAATATTATTACAATTTAAAATAACTGTTTTCTATTTGAATATATTTCACAAAGTAATTTATTCCTGTGATGGCAAAGCTGAAATTTCAGCATCATTACTCCAGTCTTCAGTGTCACATGATCCTTCAGAAATCATTCTAATATGCTGATCTGCTGCTCAAGAAACATTTAATGTGTACAATTGTACAAAATATTTGTGTACAATATTTTTTTTTCAGGATTATTTGATGAATAGAAAGTTCAAAAGAACAGTGTTTATCTGAAATCTAATCTTTTGTAACATAAATGTCTTTACTGCCACTTTTGATTGATTTAATGCATCCTTGCTGAATAAAAGTATTCATTTCTTTAATTTCTTTTCAAAAAAATAAAAATAAAAATTCTTACTGACCCCAAACTTTTGAACGGTAGTGTATAATGCTACAGAAGCTTTGTATTTCAGATAAATGCTGTTCTTTTGAACTTTCTATTCATCAAGGAATCCTGAAAAAAAAAGTACACAACTGTTTTCAACATTGAAAATAATCATAAATGTTTATTGAGCAGCAGATCAGCATATTAGAATGATTTCTGAAGGATCATGTGACACTGAAGACTGGAGTAATGATGCTGAAAATTCAGCTTTGCATCACAGGAATAAATTACTTTGTCAAATATATTTAAATAGTACACAGTTATTTTAAATTGTAATAATATTTCACAATATTACTGTTTTTACTGTATTTTTAATTAAATAAATGTAGCCTTGGTGAGCAGACGAAACTTCTTTTAAAAACATTAAAAATCTTAGTGGTTCCAAACTTTTGGACTGTACTGTATCTTTAGTGTGGGGCTTAAGCAGGATTTCATAACCTAGGGTATAACACTACAAACCCTGGCATTTAAACTCAGCATGAAATGGAAATTGTAACTGACTTTTCTTGTCTGTTGTGACGTATAAATTATAATTTTTATACTGTACTAACTGTACATTTTATCCCCTAAACACAACCCTCAGAAAAAAAAAAAAGAAGAAAAAAAAAAAGTCCCCACAACTTAGAATACCGGAACCACACACACACACACACACACACACACACACACACACACACACACACACACACACACACACACACACACTTGTATATATGGTTTATGGAGACTCTCCATAGATGTAATGGTTTTTATACTGTACAAACTGTACATTCTATCCCCCTACACTACCCCTACCGCTAAGTCAAAAGACAGAGAAGATATACTCTGGAAGGATATGACTGTTGGAGATAAACAGAGAGATGTAAAAACCTGTTGTTTGTTAAAGAGGAGGTTCTGGAACCATCCCAGCTCCTGACTGAGTGATATATGGAGAGAGGGAAACCACTCAATGAGAGCCAAAGAGAGAGAGAGAGAGAGAGAGAGATCTTTGTTTTAGACAGTAAGCATTTATCTGTCTCCCAATCAACACACCTGCCTATCTGTGTGTGTGTGTGTGTGTGTGTGTGTGTGTGTGTGTGTGTGTGTGTATGAGTGGAAGAAAACTCCTGACTCAGTCTTTAAGCATTTGGATGAGAGGAGACACAAACACACACACACAGTTTGAAAGCACCTGTTCAGCACAAATGCCTTAAATACATTTACAATACTGTATAATCTTATACAGTGGTTCTCAACTGGACTTTCTACAGGAATCAGACTATGAAAATACTAGACAGCTACCCAAACAAATCGGTTATAATACTACGGAGCCCCGCACAGGACACACAAGAAAAAAAATTAAATTGTGTGCACGATTTACTATTTCATTCCCTCGATTTACTAAATCGTGCGCACAATTTACTATTTCGCTCCCTCGATTTATAAATCATGCGCATGATTCATAAATCAAGGGAACGAAATAATAAATCGTGCGCACAATTTAGTAAACCGAGGGAACGAAATAATAAATCGTGCGCACAATTTAGTAAACCGAGGGAATGAATTAGTAAATCGTGCGCATGATTTAGTAAATCGAGGGAATGAAATAGTAAATCGTGCGCACAATTTAGTAAATCGAGGGATTGAATTAGTAAATCGTGCGCATGATTTAGTAAATCGAGGGAATGAAATAGTAAATCGTGCGCATGATTTAGTAAATCGAGGGAATGAAATAGTAAATCGTGCGCACAATTTAGTAAACCGAGAGAAAGAATTAGTAAATCGTGCGCACAATTTAGTAAACCGAGGGAATGAATTAGTAAATCGTGCGCACGATTTAGTAAATCGAGGGAATGAATTAGTAAATCGTGCGCACGATTTAGTAAATCGAGGGAACGGATTAGTAAATCGTGTGCACGATTTAGTAAATCGAGGGAATGAATTAGTAAATCGTGCGCACGATTTAGTAAACCGAGGGAATGAATTAGTAAATCGTGCGCACGATTTAGTAAATCGAGGGAAAGAATTAGAAAATCGTACGCACAATTTAGTAAATCGAGGGAAAGAATTAGTAAATCGTCCGCACAATTTAGTAAATCGAGGGAACGAATTAGAAAATCGTGCGCACAATTTAGTAAATCGAGGGAACGAATTAGAAAATCGTGCGCACAATTTAGTAAATCGAGGGAACGAATTAGAAAATCGTGCGCACAATTTAGTAAATCGAGGGAACGAATTAGAAAATTGTGTGCACAATTTAGTAAATCGAGGGAAAGAATTAGAAAATCGTGCGCACAATTTAGTAAATCGAGGGAACGAATTAGAAAATTGTGTGCACAATTTAGTAAATCGAGGGAAAGAATTAGTAAATCGTCCGCACAATTTAGTAAATCGAGGGAACGAATTAGAAAATCGTGCGCACAATTTAGTAAATCGAGGGAACGAATTAGTAAATCGTGCGCACAATTTAGTAAATCGAGGGAACGAATTAGAAAATTGTGTGCACAATTTAGTAAATCGAGGGAAAGAATTAGTAAATCGTCCGCACAATTTAGTAAATCGAGGGAACGAATTAGAAAATCGTGCGCACAATTTAGTAAATCGAGGGAACGAATTAGAAAATCGTGTGCACAATTTAGTAAATCGAGGGAACGAATTAGAAAATCGTGCGCACAATTTAGTAAATCGAGGGAACGAATTAGAAAATCGTGCGCACAATTTAGTAAATCGAGGGAACGAATTAGAAAATCGTGCGCACAATTTAGTAAATCGAGGGAAAGAATTAGTAAATCGTCCGCACAATTTAGTAAATCGAGGGAACGAATTAGAAAATCGTGCGCACAATTTAGTAAATCGAGGGAACGAATTAGTAAATTGTGCGCACAATTTAGTAAATCGAGGGAACGAATTAGTAAATCGTGCGCACAATTTAGCTTACTATTTTTTTCCTGCATGTCATGTCCGGGGCTCCGTATAATACAAAAACTAAAACTAAAAACAAAGCAAACATTGAAAAGTATTATTTATTTTATCTTCTGATTCACACCTATATTTTTAGGATGTTTGTGTGCTGTAAATTATTGGCATAAGGAATGTAAAATGTACAGATATGATTCCATAAACCAAGAATGCAGGACAAATCATGTTTAACCTGGTATAAATGTTATCTATAATTTTTTTATGTTCAGTTTGAAATCTGCTGCTCACAAACCTTCTTGATAAAATCTTTTTGGGTCAAGGCCAACTTGAGAATCACTGCTGTCATATAGCAAAATACAAAACAAAAACAAACAAACAAAAAACTACACAAAACAAAAATCTGAAAAATAAATGGAAATATAAAACCCCACTTCTTCCATATGTAGATACATCACATCGCAGCCCAGGCAACATCTGAAACAACATCACCATCTGCAATACAAATGATGACACACTTGCACACACAGCCTGCATAAAGCTTTCATTTTTGCCAATTTATTTCCACTAAATTTCCTGGTCTGTTTCTGTTCATGTTCTTGGCATAACAGTTAAAACCTCAGACAGATATCCAGTGTTTTTCCAGTGGATCTCCAAAGAAAAACAAAAAGCAAGGAAGCACATCTGCGAGGTCTTGTCAGCACAGAATGACTGAATAAAACAAGCTGTTTAATGCTAAATGATTTACTCCAAACCTCTCAAACACAGCTAGTGCTACAGGTTCAAAGACTCTAATAGCTGCATAAATATTGACAAACTGACCAATCACAGTCAAGAAAAAACGATTTGTCCAATCATATTGCTCTTCTGAGTGTTGGGTTTTCCCAAAGCTACACACAAACTGATCAAATTGCAACCAATATTTACTTTGTTTGACGTTGAATGCATCGAATTTATCAAATTAAAATCAATATTTACTCCTGAAGGCAGGAGGTTTGGCACAACAGACTGTGTTATATTAGCATGACAGCACTTTCTGTGTACAGTATGTGGCTCGTTAGCATAAAGGGAAAGCAGATTCGGTTAGCGAGAACATGGTTGCGTCGCAACATCTCCGACGTCTGGTTTTAATTTTTATCGTCTGACAGCCTCATTCGGGGCTTAATGCAAACTGCTGCTTGACACCAGTGGCATTTTACACATCAGCAGACGAGGGCGACTGTCCGTTAAGAATGCATCTACAACAAAGGGGCTCAAACCACTGGAGTTCAAAAATATATTAGATGTAAAAATCGATACCATTTGTTTAGAGAGAGTGGAATCATATTTTCACTGGTTTCTGACTGGTGCGGTGTGTGACCTTCCATGTCTCAGCGAGGGTCTGGATGAGTGGGGAGTTTGAGTGGTTTAGCCCTAAGCTCTTCAGACAGAGATGGATGAGAAGTCAAATTCAGAGGCGCAAATATTCTGTTTAGTGTTGCCTTGAGCAGGTGCTGGATATTACTTAGATACACAGCGCTGTGCAATAAAAACTCCTGGTCTCAGGCCTGGTCCTGAACATTTACACTTTTTCATTACTCAGAGAGAGAGAGAGAGAGAGAGAGATAGAGAGAGATAGATAAAAAAAAAAAAAAAAAAAAATTATATATATACATTATATATATACACACACAGTACAGTCCAAAAGTTTGGAACCACTAAGATTTTTAATGTTTTTAAAAGAAGTTTCGTCTGCTCACCAAGGCTACATTTATTTAATTATTACAATTTAAAATAACTGTGTACTATTTAAATATATTTGACAAAGTAATTTATTCCTGTGATGCAAAGCTGAATTTTCAGCATCATTACTCCAGTCTTCAGTGTCACATGATCCTTCAGAAATCATTCTAATATGCTGATTTGCTGCTCAATAAACATTTATGATTATTTTCAATGTTGAAAACAGTTGTGTACTTTTTTTCAGGATTCCTTGATGAATAGAAAGTTCAAAAGAACAGCATTTATCTGAAATACAAAGCTTCTGTAGCATTATACACTACCGTTCAAAAGTTTGGGGTCAGTAAGAATTTTTATTTTTATTTTTTTGAAAAGAAATTAAAGAAATGAATACTTTTATTCAGCAAGGATGCATTAAATCAATCAAAAGTGGCAGTAAAGACATTTATAATGTTACAAAAGATTAGATTTCAGATAAACACTGTTCTTTTGAACTTTCTATTCATCAAATAATCCTGAAAGAAATATTGTACACAAATATTTTGTACAATTGTACACATTAAATGTTTCTTGAGCAGCAGATCAGCATATTAGAATGATTTCTGAAGGATCATGTGACACTGAAGACTGGAGTAATGATGCTGAAAATTCAGCTTTGCATCACAGGAATAAATTACTTTGTCAAATATATTCAAATAGAAAACGGTTATTTTAAATTGTAATAATATTTCACAATATTACCGTTTTTTACTGTATTTTTAATTAAATAACTGTAGCCTTGGTGAGCAGACGAAACTTCTTTTAAAAACATTTTACACGCTAACTATAATGTTAGTAACTACACGCAACTAACCTAAACCTAAAATTCAGAAACACACTTAGTACATCACTGCTTCAGTTGGCATACAATTCGCAAACTCTGCATGAGACACATCATGCATTGGCTTCATTTCTCCAGCATATTAAAAATCATAAGAAAGAGAACACAATATCTGACATTCAAATTTTCCAAACAAAATGTTCCTTGGCTTTGGCAACGGAAGGGTTTTCCATGACTGGAGAAGGAAAGTTGAAGTGTTTGTTCTGGGCCAAAGGCTGCTGTGGTATTGGGGTGTGGAGGGACCTGTGGTGTCTGTATTCAGGCCAAAGTAGAAGGAGAATAGGTTTCCCAGGGTGCTTTGCTCTTACATTATTTTCTCCCTGTACTTCTGGCAAAAGATCTCATCTGCCTGAAACAAACACACACACATGCAGAGTGTAGACTCTGCTATGGCGCACAAGAGCTGAGGCTTTAAAGAGAAAGAAATCTCATGCTCCTTCTCTCCACTCTTTCATCTGCACTTCACTGCAATTAAGGAGGAAGGAGAAGGAGGAACGAAGTGGCCACTCAAAGGAAGTGGATTCAACTACCCTCATACACTCAGAGAGAGAGACAGAGAGAAATGGGGAGAGAAACAGCATTTGAGAGAGAAAAAGAGAGCTGGTGTCTAGGGAAATGTCCAAAAACCTGTCAGTCTTATATATGTGGTTTTATATCTAATGATATGGCTTTGAATATGTGAAAATGTACCTCAAAAGTGACTGATTCGGGACTCTCTTCATAGACAAACTCCACATGGCATACAAAAATCGCACAAGAGATGCGATTTTTGCTAAGCTAATTGTTAGATTTGCTAATAAACATCAAAATGCATAGACACACAGCAACACAATGCATTTATCAGTACACAAACTACAAAATTTTGCAGGATCCATTGTAAACGAAATAACGATGTATGAAGAAAAAAAGAAAATTTTCAAACTAAGCAGCTTTGTCCTTTTAACATTTAAGACATTCCCATGACAGCGCTAGTCAATGTATTTGTCAGCTGCGTCTTGTAAGTTGTTTAAAGTAAAAACAACATTCTTGTTTCCTTGTTTCAGTCCATTTCAATATAAAAGTCTTTGTGACTGACTGACTCACTCACTCACTCACTCATAAAGACAGTCTTTGCCGTCATCTAATGGCGTATTAATGTAGCTTTCACTGAAGTCGAAATCACTAACGGACTCTTTTCAATACCAAAAAATATGGCATGTTATTTATATAAAAAATATTTATTGAACAATAGTATTTAAGTTAACAACAATAGCCATTATAACAGTATAAGAAGTAAAATAGGAAATAAACACAAGCAAACAGTTCAGTCAAACGTACAAAAGGAGCACTCTAGTTAGTACAGAATTTAATTTCAATGTAAATATAAAGTTATGAAACTTAATATGGTCATTAAGCCAAATCTATTAGCTCTGGAACAAGTAATAGATTAATAAGACCAAAGATTGCCCGTTTGATATACCGAAAACGAATTATACCTCACGTTTAAACAACACTATCTACGTAAGAGCCAGCGGCAAACTCCCGAAGGACTGGCCGAGATGAAGCTGTTCTCTGCAGGAACATGAGCGCTGAACTGTTGCTGATGGCCTGGATGGCCACATCTCCGAAAGTGTCTAAACAAATTTTCAAATAGGCGCTATGTGTTTACATATAAATCGCATGTCTCGCTGTGAGAATGCTGACAGTGGAGTGATTCAAACAGTGAAATGGTTTCCTAGGCGATACTGGTAGAATATTGCATGGCTGGAAAGACCTCTCGGCCAATCAGATTCGAGAACCAGAAAGAACTGTTGTATGAGAGTGTGTGTATATATATATATATATATATATATATATATATATATATATATATATATATATATATATATATATATATATATATATATATATATATATATATATTTTTACTATTAAACAGTGGTTTACTAAACAAATTGTGTTTTTGTCTTTAAATATATTAAATTAAATTATAACTAAAAGTTTAAGGATAAAAAAATTATCTTTGCTAATGCTATAAACTATAAAGGGAGCCCATACTTGAACATTATGCTACTATAATACTAAAGGTTAACAATTTTATTTTTAGATATAATAATCAAATTGTATGCAAAAATGTAAGCTGCACATAAGGCAGTTTTTGCATTAACTTCTAAATCTAATTATAAAATTATTTTACTTCAATTCGTTGTTGAAATATACAGTGGCTGTCATTTTCACGACATATTTATTTAAACATACATTAAATAATCAAGACATCACTAACAGGTTAAGTAAAATATAATGAATATATAGGCTGATACAGTTCATATATTAAGCAAAAGAGTTCATTTCTCTGGCAAACTAACAAGCTGTGGACATTGAATGGCTTTTCTGAGGTAAATGCTACGTGACATTGTTTACAATCTGTTTTATTGATGTCTTTCCGCCGTTGAAACACTGATTGAGCGATTACACGAGATATGACCGTTTTAGTAAGTTGTACTGTATCTTTCAACATACATTCAGATGTTCATTTAAATTTATTCTGTAACTAGTGTGGAAAGTGATCTGTCACGCCACATCAAATTTGAAGGATGACACTTTGTTTCTTATCAAAAGTAACACATTTCAGAGCTTATTGCGATTATTGGTGGTTAATGGTGGTTAGGCTACAATATTGCAA
The DNA here is from genome assembly GCF_018812025.1 of Megalobrama amblycephala. Classification (NCBI taxonomy): domain Eukaryota; kingdom Metazoa; phylum Chordata; class Actinopteri; order Cypriniformes; family Xenocyprididae; genus Megalobrama; species Megalobrama amblycephala. The sequence goes on from NC_063049.1 coordinate 21,560,424, forward strand.
AGTTATGCATTTGGTACACCATACCAAAAGTATGTGTGTGTGTGAGAGAGAGAGGGAGAGACTAAATACCGTACACACCACAAAAAATGGTCAAACTGAAGGGCATTCTGCAGCAGTACGCTCTAGATTCATGGAACATACCCAGTTCAAGTTTGGTTATTGCTGGGTGTGGCGAATCAGGACCACCATAATGGATATGGGATCATATTGGCTACCATCCTATATGTTATTACAGAATTTTGGCACTGAATAAGCACAGGGAATCAAAACTTGCGAAGAGAAAACGTTCTCCTTATTGTGTTGGACTCTGTCCCGCATCTGGTGGCTGGATGCAGATTATTGCCTTGAGCTGCTTGGCCAGAAAGAATTATGGGAGCTCTCGGAGCTGGAGGTGTAACACAATTTTGATGGGAATTGGATTCTGAGGCTAGGAATCACCTGTGGGTGGGACCACGGCTGCCAAGAGAGGCTGGGGCACAGAAAGAGGGAGGAATATGAGGAGTGATGGAGAGAGAGCGAGCACAACGTGAGAGAAAGCAGGAAGCAGAATGGGAACCCAGTGCCGAGAAGGTTTTAGGGAGATTAAAAGCCCAGAGCGAGGGGCTCTTAAGACCATCCTGCTAATTAAATATGTCAAAGCTCATAAAGATGCATTGGGGCCTTTTCTCAGAGCCAAGCTTTACCAAACCCACCTAGTCAGCAAAGCCTTCACATCTTGTCAATAAACATTAGTCTGGGCATCAGTAAAACATCCACAAAATGGATTGGTTTATTAAACGTATTACCAATCCCTTTTTTACTACAGTCTCTCTACAGAAAATGCACATGCCAAAAGAGTCAATATTCAACGCCTGGCTTTTATGCTACAGGGAAAACTCACACCACAAGACAACAGCACAGACACATATACAGAGGGCAAGGAACCCAGAGAAATCCACAAAACAAGAGGCCACTGTAGACTGTGGTGACATGTTCAACAGGCAGGCATGCAAGCTGTATTGTTGTGTTCAATTCAACTCGGAAAGTCTGAATTTACAACCTACTACTTGGAGCATAACAGAACATCACTTGATGTCAGACTTCCAACTTGGAAGTTCAGGCTGAAATCTGACTTAAAAATCTGACTTGATGAAAAAGATTGACTTAAAGGTGCCATCGGACGTTTTTTTACAAGATGTAATGTAAGTCTAAGGTGTCCCCTGAATGTGTCTGTGAAGTTTCAGCTCAAAATACCCCATAGATTTTTTTTTTTTATTAATTTTTTTAACTGCCTATTTTGGGGCATCATTAACTATGCACCGATTCATGCTGCGGCCCCTTTAAATCGCGCTCCCCGCCCCCTCTGAGCTATCTGCATTTACAAAGTTCACACAGCTAATATAACCCTCAAATGGATCTTTACAAGATGTTCCGTCATGCATGCTGCACGCATACACCGATCTGTGAGTATAGTATTTATTTGGATGTTTACATTTGATTCTGAATGAGTTTGATAGTCCTCCGTGGCTAAAGCTAATATTACACACTGTTGAAGAGATTTATAAAGAATGAAGTTGTGTTTATGAATTATACAGACTGCAAGTGTTTAATAATGAAAATAGCGACGGCTCTTATCTCCATGAATACAGTAAGAAACGATGGTAACTTTAACCACATTTAACAGTACATTAGCAACATGCTAACGAAACATTTAGAAAGACAATTTACAAATATCACTAAAAATATCATGTTATCATGGATCATGTCAGTTATTATTGCTCCATCTGCAATTTTTCGCTATTGTCTTTGCTTGCTTACCTAGTCTGATGATTCAGCTGTGCACATCCAGACGTTAATACTGGCTGCCCTTGTCTAATGCTTTGAACATGAGCTGGCATATGCAAATATTGGGGGCGTACATATTAATGATCCCGACTGTTACGTAACAGTCGGTGTTATGTTGAGATTCGCCTGTTCTTCGGAGGTCTTTTAAACAAATGAGATTTATATAAGAAGGAGGAAACAATGGTGTTTGAGACTCACTGTATGTCATTTCCATGTACTGAACTCTTGTTATTCAACTATGCCAAGGTATATTCAATTTTTAATTCTAGGGCACCTTTAAAAAGAGCATGTGCTGTATTGTACATGTACTCTATTCAAGATTATTTAAAACTTTTCCCATCATCTAGCGCTAACGTAATGTATAACGTAAAATATAACACTTTGTGAGCACTTACAGATATTTTTTTCATGTTTTATTCTACAATATAAAATACATCAGTAATACCCACTCCTTTTTTTTAAGCTTTCATGTGTCTTAATTTATCGGCTATGTTTATGCAACTGGCCCCTGGTTGCGTTCATACTCTCAATCTTGCAAACTATTCTAACTCAAACTTTCCAACTTGCATATATTAAATAAAGATTGAAAGACTTGCGCGATCATTGTGTAGTTAATTTTTAGCCTAATTTTAGCTTCTATTTTAAACTTCTGGTGATTGTATTTAGGCTTTAAAATTCTTAAAAGTTTACTTGTGAAGATTATCATGATGAACAAAACTTGTAAGAATCAAACTTTTGGTGGTCACAGAATGTATTTTCTGCAATAAATTAAATAAATTAAATAAATTTGCTTTTTTTCCCAAGGAAAGCAAAGTGACGCTACATTTCGGTTTGGCCTACAAAATTACATCATCCAGCACTCCATGAATGTACTCATAGCTTATATGCACACTCAGGATCATTTATTGTAAATTTTAAAATAATGTTTATAAACTGTTGTACCAAACTTAACAGTAACATCAATTGGTTGTAGTTCTTCCAAAGACTTACCAGCATCCCAGAGGTTCCTCTTCTATTATAATGATGACTTCTTTTCTTCAACTAAAAAACTGATCATTCAAACAGTATGCTATAGCAGATATCGAGAGGAATATATACAATCATGAACATCAACAGTGAAATGGGTGCAAAATGGAAACACGTACACCTGCAAAACAAATGGCGGCATTGTTCTTCTGTTTTATGTCATCCTGCACATTTCAGACGGTGGAGCATTTTACGGTCGGAAGCTGAAGATATCAATTAAGAATGTCCCACATCCGACTTTGAATGAAACAGCTTACTGTATAGCCCCTTAACAGGTCAGAGGTCACATGTGTTTTCTGTGGGAGACACACATGAGAGTGATGCTCTCCCAAAATACAGTCCAGACCCACATCAGTCTGGATGAGGATAAAGTGAGGAAGAAAGATGAGAGTGGAAAGTCCCCAGGCTCAATATCATCTCACTCATTTCACTATAACGAGCGTTCAGCCCAGAGGTGAAGGTCACACTATGAAGGAAGAGTGGGAGGGTGTGGAGAGGAGCAATGAGGGATGAAGGGGGCAGACATCAGGAGGTAGTGAGCATCTGGTGGAAACATGTTCCATCATCTCATGGGCCACACACACACATGTATGGTCCACTTACCTACCTAGAAAGCATTTTGGGCAATCCTGGATGGCACTATGAGACCTAATAATGCTGCCTAGAAAGGTTTACTTGGTTTTGAGATAGTCATGGTGGAGCACTCCACCAATACAGTGAACGAATGTGAACACATGCTCATTATAAAATAATAAAAGATTATTTTTGAGAAAACAACATGCAAAAACTTCTCATATATGCCACAACCTGACATCCATTAAAAATGACACGAGAATAAACTAAATGTTCACTGGTTTGCATTAAGTTTTAGGAGTGAGACCACCTGGACAAAGACTATAATGGATTTTCTTTAAAGGAGAGGCAGTGTTTGTGATGTTTTGCCACCATTCAAACAGACCTTCAGGCAGTACACATGGTGGAGCGAAAGAATCAAGATGTTATGTATGAAACCCTTCGCACATCACTCTCTCTGCTCTCCAGACCCACATGGCCTGCATGCTCTCTACAGGGATCTACGCACAGCCCTCAGGGGCCAATCCATCAGACACAAGCACCATGGAACAAGTCTATCAGCAGGGCACTGAAGTCAGACCGGACACAGCTGTGGGCATGAGTATGGAAGTCCACTTTGATTCAAAGCAAGTGAGAGTGCATTCATTACCTGACTTCTGACAAAGTATACATGCTGCTTTCATCTACCATGGAGGGAGACAGATGCACTCTGGGATTAAGTAAGGCCTCCTCACTCGGGTTACATTTTAATCGCTGGTGGTAATTAGGGTTGGGAACAGATCTTATTCATAACAGTTCCTTTTTTTATGACATGATGATCTTTTTGAATGTCTTCATGAGTCCACTGTGAGCAAAACAAAACAATAATCAAATAAAATAAGCTCTGCTGATATGTCTGCTTCTACTGTTACTGCTGGGACTATCTCAGACGTAAGGGTTGAATCCGTATATGTGTGTGGGGGGTTTATGCATACGTGTACATGCGTGTGGGCAACATATGTTCTTTCCGCACACCTGGAGGGAGTGAAGACTGCTTACATCAGGAGAAAAAAAAGCAATGCACTCTCTTTTTTCCACACACTTGTAAACAAAGTAAAACCACACAACCACAGGGCATGCTATTCATTTCAAGTATTACCACAGGGCAGAGAGAGAGTGTGAGAGAGAGAGAGAGCAAGAGAGAGAGTCTGTCCTGTTGCTAATAACTTTTGCTCTCAAGTTCTAACCGCAATCCCTGTTTAAAGCCAAGACAGATATCTGTGCAGTCAATCTAGCATCAGCACTGTTCAAGCCAGCTTAAGCGCTAACATAAAACTCCACACATTCAGAACAAATATTAAATGGAAAATAAATCATAAATGAAACTCCAACACCCTTAAAATCCATCCAAATCACTAAAAGAGGGAGACAAAGAGACATGCTGGCTTTGGAGAGCATATATGGTTTACATTAGCTGACTTGTTTCTGTTCCAACCCTGCTACCCCAGAAGTGACTTGTGTACACGTCCAAACACAAATACAGGGGCAGGAAATTGGCAGAGATTTACAGTAATTATTAAGAGCTGGGCTATAGGGCTTTGGGCCTTGTGACAAATATGATATGTTGTTAAATTGAGGCGAGCGATAGCGGCAGAGGCACGGGTAATCCACAGAAAAAGGATTTGAAGGGAGAGAGGCAAACGCCGACGAGCTAGCAACAGCCTAGCACACAGTAATAGGTTTTCATTACATTGCAATCTCTTTTAAATAATCCTATTCATTTTTCATGAGGTCAATTTTTCCCAGCAGACGAGAGATAGAAGGCCAAATACGGCTCTCAGCGGGCTGTGATCTGTCATGTGATGATAGATTGCACAAGCTTAAAAAAAGCTAGCTTAGAAACTGCTTGTGTAGATACACAAACAAACAGACATAAAGATAAACACAAACTTCATATACTAGATGCGCTCAGAGATTTGGAAGCTTCGGGTTCTCAATGAAAGGAAAGGATTTAGCCATACAAGAAGAACAAAAGCAAATTGAGGCAAATCAATCAGAAAGGGGTGGAGGGATAATTATTTCATAATTTTCTGTTTCAAATGTGTGAAAGCTTATTGACTCAGCAGCAACTATAACTTGAAGATGTTGTGTGTGTTGGCTGGCACCAGCGATTCTGGGTTTGAAACAATGTGCTATTGTGTGGAAAAATTGGCTTATCTTTTGTCCTGACTACAATGATGTGCAGGGAGCTTTAGCCAATCAGCTTACAGAAACCAATGTCACGTCCCACAAAATTTGAGTTTTCACCCAAATTCAATTTTTGACTGAAATGTTTCTCTTTTAGTGCCAAAAAAAAAAAAGTAATTGGCATGAGAAGGTCATTGTTTCAGAAGCATTAAGATACATTTACAATAAATACCTTGTGAAGCATTGTTACTTTTGTGGAAAAAATTCCAACTGTAAAGCATCTCTACAGAAGACAATAGTGTCATTATTCTGCTCATTATTGCCATTTTAATTTAATTCAGTAACTGTCAATGCAAGTTATCAGTCAGTTATGAAACAAACTCAATTCAAATAAATCTACAGTAGCCCATAGTGTCATTATTCAGCTCAAGTAAGTTTAAAGGGTTAGTTCACCCAAAAATGAAAATTATGTCATTAATGACTCACCCTCATGTCGTTCCAAACCCGTAAGACCTCCGTTCATCTTCTGAACACAGTTTAAGATATTTTAGATTTAGTCCGAGAGCTTTCTGTCCCTCCATTGAAAATGTATGTACGGTAGACTGTCCATGTCCAGAAAGGTAATAAAAACATCATCAAAGTAGTCCATATGACATCAGTGGGTTAGCATCGAAAATACATTTTGGTCCAAAAATAACAAAAACTACGACTTTATTCAGCATTGTCTTCTCTTCCGGTATCCATTCCATTGAATTGATTCCACTGAGTTGATTCCATTGAATTGATTCCATTGAATTGATTCCATTGAATCCTTTCATCTGTCGGCGTTGGTAATGCACTTTTACGTCGCCGTGGTTGTTTTTGGTGATTAGGACATCCGCGACATTTTGAAGCATCGAAAATACATTTTGGTCCAAAAGTAACAAAAACTACGACTTTATTCAGCATTGTATTCTCTTCGGGGTCTGTTGTCAATTCGCGTTCATGACTCCGCTTCTTCTTCTTTCCTGTTTTACGGCGGTTGGCATTCAGCTTATTGGTGCATTACCGACCCCTTCTGCTCCGGAGTGTGGTTCACGACTCCGCAGTGACGCTGCTGATGCAAGACGCTGCTGAAGTGTTATCTGGTGCGCCAGAGCTTCATTTACAGTCTGAAGGAGACGCACGCTCTATTCAAGCTATTCTACATTGTTTGTATTTAAGTATTGCTATATTTTTTAAAATTATGCGTAAGTGTGCATGTCGTGGATGTCCTAATTGCCAAAAACAACTATGGCAACATAAAAGTGCATTACCAACGCTGACAGATGAAAGGATTCAATGGAATCAATTCAATGGAAAGGATTCTGGGAGAGAAGACAATGCTGAATAAAGTCGTAGTTTTTGTTATTTTTGGACCAAAATGTATTTTCGATGCTAACCCACTGATGTCATATGGACTACTTTGATGATGTTTTTATTACCTTTCTGGACATGGACAGTCTACCGTACATACATTTTCAATGGAGGGACAGAAAGCTCTCGGACTAAATCTAAAATATCTTAAACTGTGTTCAGAAGATGAATGGAGGTCTTACAGGTTTGGAATGACATGAGGGTGAGTCATTAATGACATAATTTTCATTTTTGGGTGAACTAACCCTTTAATGTTGATTCAATTCAGTTCAATAACAGTGTTGATGTTGAAAAGTCTAAAAAAAAAAAAAAAAAAAAAAAAAAAAAACTTTGCAGAGTTTTTTTACTTTGCAGAAGAAAAGTCATTTTCTGTGTTTGGCTAGCTAGTGTAAAATTGACTACAACAGTGATGCCAGACCATTGCTATGCGGTTGCTAAGGTGTTCTGAGTGGTTATTAAGTTGGCTTGAAAAAGCCAACTTACTGTTATGCTATTTTCTTCTGAGACTAAAATTTCCAACTCTAACTCCTCCTAGAGCTTTAACTCTACAAACTTCAAACTCGGTTCAGATCTTCAGACTGTTCTGACTTAGTGTGCTATATCTTTTCTAACTGATCGGACTTACGGTTTTCCTAAAAAAGACTGTTAAAGCTCGGAAAAATCCCATTGACTTTCATTGACGGAATGTTCAAATGAGCCAAGACTATTCAAACTCCAACTGTCAAAATTCAAATTTAAACTACGGAAGCCCATTAGACTCAAAAACTCAATTAAACTCAAGTGCCATTCTATGTACTATTTCTAATCCATTGAAACTCATTCAAACTCATCTAATCCATCATCATCTATCAAACTAAATCTAGCAACACCCTATCAACCACCCCGAGTACCCTAGCAACCGCATAGCAACACCTTAGCAACCACCCCGAGTACCCTAGCAACCACATAGCAAAACCTTAGCAACCACACCGAGTACCCTAGAAATCGCATAGCAACACCCTAGCAACCGCGTAGCAACACCCTAGCAACCACCCAGAATACCTTAGCAACCATCCTGAGTACCCTAGCAACCACATAGCAACATTTTAGCAACCACACAGAGCACCCTAGTACTCTATCAAAATTACCAAACTAAAACTGAAACTTTTAAAACTGCTTCAAACTTTCTGGACCGGCTTTTTCAAGCCAACTTAAAGTTTGTCAAGACAAACTTTTTATCTAGTTAGAATGTTACTATGTGGTTTTTAGATTGGTACTTATTGGCCCAAGTCAAAAGAGCCTATCTCTAAATCTTTATAATATTCTGGTCTCTATATGTATGGCAGTAGTCACTAGGGTCAAAAGTATTGGTTTGTCCAATTTGTTTCCGACAAGGTCAGAATTGTATGTCTGATTTTCACCCCAAAATAAAAATTCTGTCTTCATTTACTCCCCTACATGTTGTTTCAAACATGTATGACTATTTCTTCTGTGGAACATAAAATAATATAAAAAATGTCATGAGGGTGAGTAAATGATGACAGAATTTTATTTTTTGGGAGACCTATAGCACAAATGATGTGGGACGACATATGTTAAGTGTGATTTTAGACCAATAGGATTTCAGTGGGTGGACCTACCGAGCACAACAGCAGAAACAGAATCTCGAGCCATTAACAAAATTAAGCAAATGCCACTGATAAAGTATGAAGGTGAAAATAAATACTGCCTGTTGTCTAACCAAAGTGTATAAAACAAGAAAAACACCTGAATTATGATTGAGGACTGAAAAAAAAAACTCTGCTAATGACTCTCACACACCAAACTAAGTGTACATTGTACAATGTCCATCCCTTATAAACAATTATTTCCTGTTTTTCTGTTCGGCTCATTCCTAAAACACAATTCGGCTAATAGTGTTTTCCAGCATTACAAATCTAATACTGATTCCAGGGAGAGGGAGAGGGGTAAAACAATACAAAATAGGTCAATGAATAATGCTTCTCAGGAAAGATACACTCATCGAGCAAATGTATTCCTACTCTGCTGGTGAGAACAAAAGCTCAGGAGAATAACACACTTTGGCCTTGGACCTCCACACGAAGATGAAAGACAAGCATTTAGGACAGTTTCTGATCAAAAGAAGCTAGGAATAAAGGACTCTGAGTGCAAGTATTCATCTTGAAGTGCAATTGTACGAGAACACGGGGATGAAGCATTTTCTCTGAAGAGGCTGGTATTAGGTTTATGCGAGAAACGCGGTTATGCTACTACCTATTTTACACAGTTCATTCAATTCAGACTGAGCCATTTCTTTGTGTTTTTGTCTATTGAATGATCAAATATATTAGCATTTAAGTAACAAGGTTGAGAATCAGCAATGGTTCCTGATTCGATTCAGATTCATAAGCTCTTGAATCAATTTGATTTGATTTAGATTTACTGCAAGACAGGAACTATACAAATATTTTTTAACAAAAATGCTTACACATCCATCAAAGCAAAGCATACATTAAAAAACATGATCTTGGGATTTAAGAAATCAATCTCAGAACATTAAATTAATATCTTAACCCAGCACTATTTAGAAATGCTTAAATTCATAAAGAGGTGGGGACAAAGTCAGCCTTGGCCAATGACCACCGTAACTGACACCTATGTTTCCAGATCGAGATGAAAAACATCCATTATGTTCCTCCATGAAGTCACACAGAAACTAGCTAAAAGGCTTGTTTTAAATAAGGAAAGTCTATTTTTGTTTGTCTATTGGCGAAAAGAAGAAACGCACACTTGCACCATCACGGTAATGAAAGCCAATCAATTGTTGGCATACTCGACTGCCGCCACCGAAACATTACTTTGCGAGAACCAAATATGGAAAACTAATGAAGTGTAATTGAAAATCTGCTGCATCCAGCATTTTAAGAGTGTGAAAATATTTCTCATTCAGTGTGCGTTATAGAAAAAAGCTGCGCTAATAGGGTCATCCTTAGCTAATGTGTGGAAATGTGCAGCACTGTTCAATTCTCATGGTGAGCGTTCAATTTTTAGAGCCGTCGCACCCATCACACCCGTACAGAAAATGACTTGCAAAAGCGGCCATCTCATTTCTGTTTTAGTGATCCTCCATTCCTCAGAGGCAGTCATCCAGTGGACCCTCTTTCCTCTCTCACAACGTCTCTCTCTTCTCATCTGCACCTCCAGCACCTCTATAATCTCCTCTCTCACTCTCATTACTCCTTTTCTTTCCTGTCTCCGTCCTGAGGGAGGAAAGGTGGGAGAAGTCTGTCATCGTTCTCCCCCGCGGCTCTCCTTAAAAAAAAAAAAAAAATCCCCTTGCTAAGACACAAACCAATGGACTCCATTAAACTGCTCCGCGGAGCGCTGCAGAGCTTCCTGTCTGAATATCTGCTGCAGGTATGGGCGTCATAAAGCTAGTCTCTCATCTTTTTAGTCAACATTATTGTAGGCAGAATAGAGAGAAGAATAAGGGGTGGGACATGATCTGGAAATTTTACAACCTGGTGTTTGAATCGAAGTATCGAAGTCGCCCACAAGAACAAACATTGCAAAGGAAAAAAATAAAATAAAAAAAATAATTAAAATAAAATAAAATGTAAATAAAAAATTACATTCGCATTGTGGTAGTACACATTTTATCAGTATTACAATAAAGGAAAGTAATAAATATTTTCTTATTAAAATTAACTGTTGATAATTTTATGTATTGATCATTTTCATGGAACAATGTGGGGGAAAAAAGTAGGTGTCCCTAACAGGCTACACTTTCCTTATGTATGTATGTATGGATGTGTGTGTATATTATATATAATGTGTGTGTATAGTCTCTCAAAATATATATATAGCTAGTCTGTGTGTGTGTGTGTGTGTGTGTGTGTGTGTGTGTGTGTGTGTGTGTGTGTGTGTGTGTGTGTGTGTGTGTGTATATATATATATATATATATATATATATATATATATATATATATATATATAGTACAGTCCAAAAGTTTGGAACCACTAAGATTTTTAATGTTTTTAAAAGAAGTTTCGTCTGCTCACCAAGGCTACATTTATTTAATTAAAAATACAGTAAAAAATAGTAATATTGTGAAATATTATTACAATTTAAAATAACTGTGTACTATTTAAATATATTTGACAAAGTAATTTATTCCTGTGATGCAAAGCTGAATTTTCAGCATCGTTACTCCAGTCTTCAGTGTCACATGATCCTTCAGAAATCATTCTAATATGCTGATTCTGCTGCTCAATAAACATTTATGATTATTTTCAATGTTGAAAACAGTTGTGTACTTTTTTTTCAGGATTCCTTGATGAATAGAAAGTTCAAAAGAACAGCATTTATCTGAAATACAAAGCTTCTGTAGCATTATACACTACCGTTCAAAAGTTTGGGGTCAGTAAGAATTTTTATTTTTATTTTTTTGAAAAGAAATTAAAGAAATGAATACTTTTATTCAGCAAGGATGCATTAAATCAATCAAAAGTGGCAGTAAAGACATTTATAATGTTACAAAAGATTAGATTTCAGATAAACACTGTTCTTTTGAACTTTCTATTCATCAAATAATCCTGAAAAAAAATATTGTACACAAATATTTTGTACAATTGTACACATTAAATGTTTCTTGAGCAGCAGATCAGCATATTAGAATGATTTCTGAAGGATCATGTGACACTGAAGACTGGAGTAATGATGCTGAAAATTCAGCTTTGCATCACAGGAATAAATTACTTTGTGAAATATATTCAAATAGAAACACAGTTATTTTAAATTGTAATAATATTTCACAATATTACTGTTTTTACTGTATTTTTAATTAAATAAATGTAGCCTTGGTGAGCAGACGAAACTTCTTTTAAAAATATTAAAAATCTTAGTGGTTCCAAACTTTTGGACTGTACTATATATATATATATATATATATATATATATATATATATATATATATATATATATATATATATATATATATATATATATATATATATATATATATATATATATATATATATATATATATATATATATATATATACACACACACACACACACACACATATATTTTATATATTTTTATTTTATGTTTTGTTTTTCTAAACTGATTTGTTCTTTGTAGGTTTTATGAGAATCATCCAACCGCTTAGCCACTCCAAAACATTTATTGAATCTTCAATGGACGATGTAAACCGGCACAATTTACTTTATAACCCCATCAACACAAAAGAACACTCTCTGCACTCTTCATTAATAAAGTTACTGGCCTGCCAACTAGTCAGGAAAACAAATCGCCACTAAAGCAGTCATATCAGCGCATGCACAGTAATCAAAACAAAGCCATTACAGCAGCTGTAAACCTAAATCTAGCCTACAGGTTTATATCCTCACGGCTATTCATGCTTCCAAGGGAATCCAGAGAGAAGGCCGGTGGCATAATTCATTTGTTGTTGTTTTTTTGTCCCTTTTAATGTGCCTACGCCCAGGTGAATGTGAGCGTACACCAAAAAATTTCAATTAAAAAACTATTCAAACTTTCTATTATTCATGAACTAAAGGGGGACTCTCTTTATTGGTTATGTATTATTAATATCCTAGCACTCGTATCAAAGACGATCCAATTTCATATCCAGCACTTGGAACCAAATTACAGTGGGTTTTTTATTCATGGTTGAATTGGACCGCGGGGCTCGCTCAGGCTGGCCATTGTGCCGCCCACCATGGCTACAGTCACCACGGTCACCGGAGAGCAGCCCCCGTCAACGCTCATCATATTGAGCTCTTCAATACTTTCACTATTGTTTTTTTTTTTTTTTAAAGCCATCATGTGACACAGATTTGGTCTGTAGCTGTGGCTGATATATCAGATATAGAGCGCCGCTGATTAGATTTTCAAGGTAATGTTGGAACACGAGAGATTAATTGTGTTACAGTGAGGAGGAACATTGATTCATCCCCCAGCATGCACTTAGACCAGTCAGTCCACATTTCACATTAAAGAGACTGCTAGCACATGGATGATTTCCACTGCCCTTAATACAATATATTTTGAATATATACTGTTTGTATATATATGGAATCCACTCAAAGGTACATTATGGAATTAGATTTGTGTCAAAAATATAGAATACACCAATCAAAAGTTTGGGGTCAGTAAGATTTGTTTTCACTTCTTTGAAAGATGTCTCTTAGGCTCACCAAAGCTCAATTTATTTGATCAAAAATATGACTTAAAATGACTTATCTATTTGAAAATGTTTTAAAATGTAATTTATTCAGGCTCGTACAGAAGGAGTAGCTCTGGCCTATGAGGAACTGGAGGCTCGACGAAGAGGACCAGAGGACGACCCACTCAGAGTAAAGGCCTCTTCACACCAAGAATTATAACTATAACAATAACAATAAATATATAGTTCTAAAAATCTTTCTAAATATAAAAGAATAGCTAAATCCACAACTATAACTATTGCAGTCCTGTGGTGTCTGTCGTTGCTATGCAACCATGAACTGCGCTCTCCACTACGACGAGGAAGTTTCAGCAAAGGATAAATTGATTTCTAGCCCTTGCATTAGCTCTACAACTAGATATATTTGTGGAGATGAGAAATAAAACCCGACCTGTACAGCTATGATCAGCTGTTCGGCTGAGCTTTTGATGTTTTGTTACAGAAAGGCCGAAGCTGATTGGTTGGTTCTTGTCACATGACCTGCGGTGTGCTTGCAGCATTCTGAAAAATTGAGAATTTTTCATCTCGATGCACCTGGAAAATGCAATGCATGCATGTCGTTACATTATGAGAGCATCTGCTGCGTGCCTACATTTGAAATACCAAATTTGAGCGCGCAAAAGACGCGATATGTGAATGGCCTCTTAAAGTGGTAGATGACAAAACTGCCGTGCGCACTTAGAATCAGGGTTGCCAGGTTTGCAAAACAAAACCGGCCTAATCATGGCCAAAACTAGCCCAATCGTGTTCCAGGGATGGGGGGAGGCTGTCGCTTCAACCCACGGACTAAAAAAACAAAGTGCGGCAACAGTGTAAAAGTAGCCCAATTCCGCAGGAAAAACAAGGACTTGGCAACACTGCTTAGAACAATCTGATCTGTATTGTTTGCTGGTGTGGACGCTAATATACTTACCATTATAGTTATCTTTACAGTAATCGTTCTAGGTGTAAACGAGCCTTAAAGGGTTGGTTCACCCAAAAATGAAAATTCTGTCAAAACACTGCTTCAGGAAGCATTGGATCATAAATGAATCAGTGTGTCGAATCTGCTGATTGGAGCGCCAAAGTCACGTAATTTCAGCCGTTTGGCAGTTTGACAGACGATCCGAATCATGATTCGATACGCTGATTTATTTATGATCCGATGCTTCCTGAAGCAGTGTTTTGAAATCGGCCATCACTAAATAAGACGTTATTTTGTTTTTTTGCGCACCAAAAATATTCTCGCCGCTTTATGATATTCATATTGAACCACTGAACGAACATGAACTGATTTAGATGTGTTTTTAGTATCTTTATGGATCTTGAGAGAGAAAATTTCATTGCTCCCTATGCAGGCCTCATGGAGCCATCGGATTTCAACTAAAATATCTTAATTTGTGTTCCGAAGATGAACGAAGGTCTTACGGGTGTGGAACGACATGAGGGTGAATAATTAATGACAGAATTTTCATTTTTGGGTGAACTAACCCTTTAAAGCATCAAAAACACACACCACCAATAAAACACTCTCCTCATCACACTTGAATTGTAGTGTATACTGTATACTAGCAAAATTTTCTTGTTAACTTATTTGTTAGGATATTGGTTACCTTCATTTTAAGATTTTTGTCCTTATTCTCTCTCAAGCTATGTTTCCCTGAAATGTTATACTTTTTGTGATTTATATCGATAGGACAGCATAGCAATGACAGGAAATGATGGAGATAACGCAGACAGAAAAGTTATCGGGAAACTGCATAATTATGTGAACGTCTTACCCAGATCCATGCTCTTAGATGACTTCACATGATTCTGCTGACCTCCGTCAGTCAAAGAAGTGTCAGCTGAACAAAGACCCGAACTCGGACTGGATGCACACACAAACAAGGAATATATGCATTTTTTCAGTATCGCTGTTCAACAGTATTGAGTCACTGCTAATAACAAGGAACAGGGATTGCATGACTACTCATTTTATTAGACAGAAAAGTAGTCAGTGAGTCAGTGTTTACCTTATGTAAATCGGTCACCATACCATTTATGATACTTGCATTGTCATTCATCATAGTTTTTGTCATTTTGAACTGTTATTGCCTCATTTATCATCAGTGAAAAAATGTTGACAAAGAAATTAACACTGGTTGATAAAGGAAGTGTCCTCCTGCTTTTGCCATGTATTGACAAAAACTCAAGCCATGTGACCAAATGTGTCAAAATGAATTGACTAGCCAGTGCAACCCTTAGAAGGAAAAGGAGACATGTTTGTCAATTTTAGTCCAAGGCAAATCCATGTTACCTCTGCTGGAGCTTCAGGCTGTCCTGTCTATGAGGATTAGTGGCGAAGCCTTCATCATCCCCCTCTTCCATGTGATTGTATCCCCCATTTGAAACTGTGAGAAAATGGGCAAACCACAGAGAGAGAAAAGCAATCATTAGAGCTCTGTGGAAATATTATGCGGGCTCATTTAAGAGGGGTCTGCTGGGGTCAGGCCAGCAGTGGAGAGAGGTGACAGTCTGGCTCGAGCGCTGAGACAGACAGACAGAAACGGAGACCATTATCAGCTCCAACACACTGCAATCTCCACTCACCTTTAATGATCTTTCACTCCTATGATAATGGGACTGGGGCCTCGGATTGACTTGATTTTTCTCTAAGCTTGGTTAAGCTCGTAAGAAAGTGTGTGTGTCTGACAGAGACCGAGACTGTGGCACTATAACTAAACATATGTATATTATTACTATTATTGGCATATTTTGTCATTTTTCATCTTTATTCTTCTTAATTAGTCTTGTTTAATGTTACTATTATTTATTAGATTTTTCTTTGAAAAAGTAAATGTTTTGTTTATTCTACACTAATGTATTCCATTTTTACAGTATATATACACATTCCAACTCAAATGTTTGAGGTTATTTTTTTATGTTTTTAAAATAATTATATTTTGCTCACCAAGGCTGCATTTACTTGATCAAAAATATAGTAAAATATAATAGTAATATTGTAAAATATTATGATTTCAAATAACTGTTTTCTATTTGAATATATTTTATTCCTGTGATGGCAAAGCTGAATTTTCAGCATCATTACTCCAGTCTTCAGTGTCACATGATCCTTCAGAAATCACTCTAATATGCTGATTTACTGTTCAAGAAACATTATTATCAATAGTCACTTTTTAATCAATTTATTGAATCCTTGCTGAATAAAAGTGTTAATTTCTTTTAAAAAAAGACCACAAACTGACAAACGGTAGTGTAAAAAAAAAAAAAAAAAGTGCAAAAAGCCTCATAAAAAAAATAGTATATATACAGTATCTCACAAACGTGAGTACACCCCTCACATTTCAGCAACCATTTTAGTATAACTTCTCAAACAACAATACTGTAGAAATGAAAATTGTATATACTTTAGAGTAGTCAATGTGCTGCTTGTATAATAGAATAAAAAATAACTCAACCTACAGCCATTACTGTCTAAATAACTGGCAACAAAAGTAAGTACACCCTAAGTGAACATGTCAAAACTGTGTCCAAAGTGTCAATATTTTGTGTGAGCACCATTGTTATTTAGCACTGCCTTAATCCTCCTGGACATGGAATTCACCAGAGCTGCACGGGCTGTTGCTGGGATTCTCTTCCACTTCTCCATAATGACATCACGGAGCTGCTGGATGTTAGACACATGTCGCTTCTCCACCTTCTGCTTGAGGATGTCCCACAGGTGCTCAATAGGATTCAGGTCTGGAGACATACTTGGCCACTCAATCACCTTCACCTTCTGAGCCAAACAAGTTTATCTTAGTCTCATCAGACCACAGGACATGGTTCCAGTAATTCATGCTCTTGGACAGGTTGTCTTCAGCAAAGAAGGCTTCCTTCTGGGACAACCGCAATGCAAACCGACTTGTTGCAGTGTCTGGCGCATAGTCTGAGCACTGACAAGCTGACCTTCCGCTTCTGCAACCTCTAAGGAAGGGGTGTCCAAACTTTTTTTAAAAGGGGGCCAGATTTAATGTTGTGGACACATCTGGGGGGCCAGTTCCTTTTCTATTTTATATATATATATATATATATATATATATATATATATATATATATATATATATATATATATATATAGGTCTCACCTGCGCTCATGAGCTATCAACACCCGGTGATGAAGCCCCGGGTATACTTCGGCCGTCCACGTTCGTGCACCACCCGCATGACGTAATTTTCGCGGCTGGCTGCACACCCCGTTCGCGTGCAGCCCAAATTTCAAGACCGCACGGACAGTCCGCGTGCAACAGCGCATGCGCAAGCAGTATAGAAGAGTCCACTAGGTGGCAATACCCACAGAGTTCAGCCGTCGAAGAAGAGTGTGAAAAGACCGGTTTAAAAACAACACCCTTGAAAAAAAAAGAGAAAAACACGACAATGGACGGCGAACTTGATGAGCGTTTGAGCGAAGAGATTAGAAAGTACCCACATTTGTACAATTCATGTTTGAAAGAGTACAAAGATGTGTTTAGGGCGGCAAATTCATGGAGGGGGATGAATAAAAATATGGGAAAGGATGCACTACTTTTCTTCTCCGATCATGCATAGCGAATGTCCCGTTGATGACACGACTCAGTGCTGCCTTCCGATGTCTGGTATAGCATAGAAAAAAACTGTACTGCGCATGTGTCGAACGCGGTCATCCGCGCGCGTCCGTGGCGCAGTATACTTTGAAAGTTTCACGGACGCAATTGCGCGCGCAACGCGTCCGGGCGCGGAAAGTATACCCGGGGAACAAAGTTAAGGGGAAGCCAGAATGCGTATCCATTGACCAAAACATACATTAGCCTAACTGTCTGTCTGTTTTATTTATTTTCTGTAAACCATATTATAGATGTGTATGCGTTGTCAGATATGAGATGAACCGCAGTGCAAGTGCGTGCCAAACCGAGTGTGCAGAACGGTACGGTTCGATGTTTTACCGAGAACCATTTCACCCCTTTATATTATTATATATTTTTTTTTTATTATTTTTTTTTTGAAGTTTTATTAAGTGTTAACAATTAGATTATGTGGTTTTTATAATCAATTAACACTGCTTTTGTCATTTTTTTAAAAAGACGGACAAAATTTGTCACCAAAAAAGTCGTTTGGTTTAACCAAAATTTTGGTTTTACCGAATGGCACTTCTGGTTATACCAAATTATGATATTTTCAAACAATGCTAACAGGCTGATATCTAGCTACCTAGTTAGTTAACTTGCTAGCTAGCTAGCAAAAGGACAATCAAACATTTTATATTTAGTACAAGTTTTTAAATGGAACATTTTCCATGTTTTATAGCGGTTGTACCGAATGACCTGATGTTTCAGGACAAGCGTACGAGTGAAAACATTAATTTTTTAAATAGTTAAGAGAGAGTTAGTTACTTTGCTTCATGACCATGTAGTCCTTTGCAGGTGTTTGAATGATGTCACATCCTGTCACATGATATTGACTGAACATTCTTTTTTCACAACAAAGCAATGACTTTAAACATAATTTTAATGCATTTTGCACTATGTTGATATATGATGTTATAAAATCATGCCAAAATAAAAAAAAAAAATACATTTATTTTAAGATATTAGATATAGATATAGATTAGATTATAATCACAAATGAAATGGCTGTATTGGCCTTTGGACGGTTAAACCAAATGACCTTTTGACACTTCTTCTTTAAAATACCTTTATATTGTAGCAAAATATAATTTTTATTATTATTAAGGCCTTTGGACAAAAAAATGACCCGTCATATATATATAGCCCTATTTCCACTGCATGTAAGTAAATTAAATGCCAATAAAACCTACTAAACTGAAAATTAAATCAACTAATTGAAGAAGTGATTTACAGAGAGATTGTTAATGAGTGTATATATTTGTTTGTGTGATATATACTGTGTTAGCAGGTTAAAAAGATGAAACCAACAGCACAACAGAATGTGTAGAGAGGAGATGAATGAAACAGGAAGTGCAGTTAGCAGGATGATGTAGTGATTGTACACTCGGTTCATGTCTCATTTGCCTAAAGAGACTGCACACTACTGTTGCCTGGCTCTTGCAAGGCAACACAGAAGCCTTAAAACCACCTGCAGCAGAAAAAGACACAATGAGCTGTTTCTGAGTGTGTGTATAACTCAAGGACAGTTTATGAACATTACCAAGAATTCTCATTATTTAGTTGATGTTGTTTTCAACTACTGTATATAAAGCCCCACAAGACAAAGACACAAAGATCTCATTAATGTCTGTTAGGCCAAATAGTGCAGAACCAAAAACAAAGGCTGGAGGTCTTTGTCTGAGAGCCAACAATGTAAAATTGAAAACAAATGCCTCAGATTCCCAGACACTTAGCAAACACATTTTATGAACAATCTACAGTATGAACAGTTCCAGAGTTAGACTGACCTCCTGTAATCATTTCCTACATAATTTCCTTTAGTACAGTCAAATGCATATGGCAGCTAACAAAGTGTGTTGACAGTTAAAAAAAGAAGAAAATATATATGAATAAAAAAAAAAATTACTACACTATTTAAAGTTATATTTTATAATAAAAATATAAAGAATATAAATAAAAAAATAGTAAATAAATAAAAAAATATTTTTTTAACTTTAATTATAATAAAGAATTATTTACTTTTTTTGTGTGTGTGTGTGTGTGTGTGTGTGTGTGTGTGTGTGTATATATATATATATATATATATATATATATATATATATACATATTAGGGCTGGGCGATATGACAATATTATCGTATATCGACAATGTCTTGGAAGGATCACGATGTCGATATTAAAAGTCAGTTACAGACGATAATCGCCAATATCGAGAAAAAAAATAAAAAATTATTTAACATAGTCCCGTAGTTACCATTCACATATTTACTCACATGCAATGGCATAAATGAAATATTTTGTAGCCTATAGCTAATTAATAGGATTAGGAATAAAAAAAAATCTATTCTGGAATCACATTTACTTAAGGCCAGGAATCGAATAGGCCTAGGCTGCTCTTTATACAATTAACATTTTGATTTTGCTTATTAACAATGTATTTTTTTTTTTTTTTTTAAACATTCCCGTAAACACAGTTTTGTCACATGTGTGTGTAACAGACTATATTGGATTTGTGCATTGACATTAACCTAGGCCTAATAATGTAGCCTACATTTCTGTTTAAACCGACAAGATTGTTAAATTAGAATGAAAAGGCTAAATTAAATTAGAATGGATAGCCTAAATGTCTATGACTCGTTAAAAATAACTACATTTGTTTTCCAGTGGTTTCGTTTTTACACGCGCAAACAACAGAAAAGGAGGATTTACATCATGCACCCGCAGCAAAATAAACTAATATAGCCTAAATAAAATGAATAAATACACAGAATATATTCACTTAAACAATTAACAGATTAACAAAATGAAAGAAAAAAAAACTGAAGCCATATGCTGTTTTAACTGATTTATTTTTTTCCGACGCTCTCCACAAAACACGTTCAAAAGGAAACTAAGACGGAAGAAAGTGGTAGGCCTATCTGTTTTCTTTATTTTACAAAAAACAAAATGTTTTGTTTTTATTTTGAGTGTACACAGATATGATTAAACTCTTTACAGTTTATGTATGACCAAAAATTAGCATTTTAAGTTGTTTTCACTGGTATAAGGAAGCAGTTCAAGTGATCACGCCGGCGCCTCGCGCGCACACGTCAATAGCACTGCTTGACATCGCAGCCTGTTCATTATCAAAATAATTGAAACACAAAATTCACAAACAACATTTGTAATTACTTATTTTTCCAAATAAATAATGATTTTTTAATTATTATTTCGTTATAAGAGGCCTGTAAGGACACATCGGAGCTCTAAAACATGACAAAAATAATCTTTCCGTTTTTGGTCATGCAAAACAAATCAAACTGTTTTTAATCGCTTTTAGACAAATAATAAATACATTATAGCTTAGTTAAAAAAATGATTATAGCTAAGTTTAAAAAACAGCGCTACGCTTTTAAAATTAAATAAGTTAAACGTACCATCATGATATGTGTCCGATGTTTCTCTTCGGCACATTTGACATCAACATGTATCATTCTTACAATCACCACCAGAATGTCCACCTTCACAATGAACTCCGTTACATATATATATATATATATACACACAATTTTTAATAGAGCATTACATTATTTAGCACAAAAAGTAAAAGTAAATCCATCATCTTAAGTAGGCTACACATCATTTAACCAGATGCATACATATATTGAACTTTAAAACTTTAAAACAAATAATAATAAATTAAAGTTCAATAACATACAAAAACATAAGATTTGTAACTTCTTCCTGTGGGTTGCTGGGATATGGATAGCACGTTGTTCTCTGTCTTTTTGATGGAGTGTCTGTGTTTTGGCGGAGTGGAGCTGGATATCAGTCCTGACAATCACATAGATCAGTGCGCCCCACCCAGCAGAACTTCATCATTACTCATCAGACTGCACTGGGATGACTGCTTATTAGTATTATATATCTCATCTGTTTGTGTGCTGCACAACTGCCATAATACATCATGCGCACAGATGCATGCGTGCACACTTGAACACACACATGAACATACACACACTTGAGAGATGAACTGATGTTGGAGTGAATGAAAAAATAAATGCGTACTGCACACAAACACACATACACACATTTGCAGCCATACACACTCACGATTATTTATCTGCTAAAGTGTGGCGTAGCCGAAATGAAATAAGTTGTTCCTTCAGAAGATGATGGATCAATGGCTCTTCCAGCTAAAACAGGGTTATTAATCCTAAATGGTGTGAGCTACCAGACCTTTCGCCTGCAATAGCAAAACACCTCCTTATGTAAAACATTAACTGAAATAAAAGCCATGTTTCTCTTTGAGAGGGCTGGGTATGAATCTATACCACAGACACTGGACAGATATAATATTTCACATCTGCGTACAATATTCATAATGACAGTAAGCGGAAAAGGGGAGGCTTTGCTGCATTAGTATATTTATATATATATATATATATATATATATATATATATATTTATATATATATATATATATATATATATATATATATATATATATATATATATATATATATATATATATATATATATATATATATATATATACACACAAATATATATATATATTAATTACTGCAGTCTAAATTACTCTACAACACACATGTGCATTAGTTGAACCTAATACTAATGAAAAGGTTTTGAAACATTACATACTAATAAAACATTCATATATATTTTTTATGTGTATATATATATATATATATATATATATATATATATATATATATATATATATATATATATATATCACGACACGCGAATATTCTATTTTAGAAATGGTTTCTATTTCTCTGTGACGTCGCGGATGGAATAGCAACACAAAATATGCCAATGATAATATCAGGTAATGTTTATGTGCTTTATTTAATGTTAAAATCATCTAATCTGAGTTTGAATATCATTCTGTGTCCCTAGCTGTTTAGCTGTAATGAAAACACTGGCTAATTCACCTCAATTCTTGAAAATAAATAAATAGGCACAAGAACGTTCAAACTGTCAACTCAATGCGCACAAACAAGCGTATTCTATGACAGATTGTTTCAGTCACTCTGTATGTACTTTAAATAATGTTTAAATTGTGTAATATTTATGAATTTTACTATGTACTAACCCATTTCATTGTGTCAGCTGTGTTCTTGCCGAGAGAGCCCGCCCACACTCTCTTCTGATTGGCTGTGGTTTTTGATTGATTTTATCGCTTCTCATTGTCGCATCGCGTCTAGTGTGGTCAGTCAAATAGAGTGCCTCAGGGATGACGCATTTTTGTAGGCAAAACCCGGAAGCGAGTTAGCATTTTAGGACTTCTGGTTCCAACGCCGTCAAGTCTATGGGTTTTTTGAATGGGTTTTTGCTAAATCGCCTGAAATAAGGTCTGTGGTTAACTCTAAATACTTTCACGTTTTGATCTATGACATAAAACACACCAGTTATAACCCACTTGTGATTTTTTTTTAAACTTTTACTGTGTCGGCGGTTGCTAACAAATTGCTAAAAGGGACTACTTCCTTTGGCGGGGACTTTAGACGCCATCATTAAAAAAGGGACATTTGGACAGCATTTCTCATGAAAAAGTGGATAAGTATTCATACACAGCGCATATCATAATCAGCGAGCATGTTTGTAAATAAAGTTATTTTTTTAAATACAGTTTGAGGAAGCTTGGTGGTGACGATGTTGATCCGTGACCATGGTGTGCTGTAGTCCGTTTATAGCCTACTGTTAGCCTTTTATATCTGACGACTTTATTTAGGCTTCAAAATGTATAAATGTTGTGTTAACTCGTAAAGATTATCTTGATAGGCAAAACGTGTAAGTGTCATAACCCTCTGTTAAACACAGAGCTTATTTTCTTCGATTTTCCAAAAGTCTATGGGAAAAATGCATAGGCTTTCAATTGAGGGAACCCGTGCGCTGCTAACTTCCGGGTTGGCCTACAAAAACACGTCATCCCTGGGGTACTCTATTGCTCGTCGCTGGAATCTTATCGCATCACATCTGGTTAGGACACGGTGTAACACCCGGCAATAACCTGCCAAATGTGGGTGGATTTCAGCAGTGGCGTGTAACAGTCACTCCTACCAGCCACTTTGGGGGGTTGAATAATATATATAATATATAAATTCTTCAATTGTAGTCTTTTAAAAAGGCATCTGAAATAATAAACAAAGTGCAATGTAGTGTTGTCAAAAAAATCGATTTTTCAATACATAATGATACTGAAATATCTGAAACACTTCAAATACTAATTTTCCGCAGAATAGAGACACAATACTAGCTGCTCTTTCTTACTCTCTCATCTCTCTGACAGCAAGTTGACAAAACCCCGCCTCCCCTCACTCACTAGTTTCATTTGAATATTGCTGGTGTTACAGGGCTTGAATTTTGGCATGGGATTGCGTGTATTGCGCATAATTTTACTCATTCCTGCAGATTTGTTTGCTCACACCCAAAGTGCGCACACATGAAGCCGCATCTGAGTACTGAATTGAGTATTTTTCGTTGCTCATCGTGGTTAAACAGTCAAAATACACAACAAAATAATGTCAAAATGCCTGTGTTGGTGAGCATTCCCATAAACACAGTCAGTTATAGATTAATGGGTCCATGCGTCAGATCTTAAAGTGACAGCAGCCTAATATACCTGCTGCCAGAGATAATATTAAAATATCTATATGGCCATTTCCCCCCATGGTATTGATGTCAAAATTGTGGCCAGTGAAAATGCTGAACTAACTTTGGAAAAGCACCAGCCACAGTGGCTGGTGAGCAAAAAAAAAAAAATAATGGTCTCTTACTTTGTGCAAGCCACTATATCTTGTTAAAATGTGTTTTCTTTAAAGAAAAAAAAAAAAAAAAAAAATCTGACAGGAAAAAACAAAACATAAACAAAACATACGTCAAATTAAATGTCTCCATGATGTACATGTGCTATTAGGGATGTTATCCCCCCAAAAAAAGAAAAAAATACTGACAAAAAGTTTTAGATATTTCAGTCTTTTCCCATTCAACTAGATAAGAACTGGACTAGCATTACTAAATAACTGATGAGGGGAGTAGTCAAGATGGCCGCCGAGTGAAATCTTCTCCAAGACTTTGACAGATGCCACCACAAATAGCTAGTTTCAACAGAAACTAGAGATATGTGACCCTTTCCAACAATTATTTGAGTTTTTTGGAGCTGTGGCATTTTGGTTAGCACATATGCGCTAACACATTTAGCTGCCAATGCATTTCAATCAGATACGCAACATATGGTCTTCTTTCTACCATTTACTTGTTTTCTCTCTGATTTCCTCAGAATATTTGCTATATATATAGCAATCTTTCAATACCATAAATATGTCAATCATTCAGTACCATGGTATAAAATACCATATTATTATTATCTGATACATCACTGCATGTAGCGGCACAGTGTTTTTGTAAAGGTTAGGAAAAAAAGGACTGAGATAAAGCAAATAAACAAAAATATTCATAATTTAAACTACATAAACTCAAAGTTCATCTTCTCATGAAGGCGTTAGAGGGCAGAGAAAAACTCATCCCACACCAGAGATGGACAGAGTTCAGAAACAGTAATATTCATACCAACCCACACTTCCACCCTCTCCTCAGCTCCCGGCCCACTGTTATGCAGGGTTATAATTAGAGCGATTCTCCCGAGAAGCACCACTTCAAAAGCAAACACAATACACATACATATGTACGAAATCATTAGCTTTCATTTACAGCTCAAACAACTACCAGTAAATTACTTCCCTCAGCCCAAATGGATCTGCCACGCTAAAAAAAAAACAAAAAAAAAACAGCACTCTCTTGATGAGGGCATTATGCATTTTAAATTGTTTGTTACGCTATGTTGCGAGCGGACCGCATTACTGTTGCGTCTGTGGAAACATGGCCTAGATAAAGCACACATCAACTTAATGATTTCAAGGTCAGGGCAAGAGAAACCAACGCAAACACACAATCACAGCACGAGCGGAGGGCTCGGTTTCCTTTCTTCCACTTCCCTTGCTGTCATATTTTCTTTACTTACGAGACAACCGTACCTAGAACCACTTCCAGTCAAGAACGAATATTTTTGAACTGCATATATTTATGAACACGAGAGCATCGGTCTATCAAGGAAATAAACAACGGGGAGAAGCGTGAGGTGTCAGGGATGGGAGATATGAAGCTGATGCAGCTGATATTGGACTATTTGTATTATTTCTTAGAATTGTGCTCACTGGGAATCCCAATGAGAAGCATGCGTGAGAAACGCAGTCTTCGGGAAAAGCGGCAGACGAGTGAAGCAGGCAGCTCCATTTTAAGCCTCTCTCTATCTGTATGTCTCTAGTTGTGTTGAAATCCTGCAGGAGAAGTGTTACTCTTTCATGTTCGGTTAAAGAGATGGTCCACACGACAGGCTATGCACACAGGCATTTCACATGAAACGAATTGCAAATGTGCCCCAATTCTCAGACGAGTTAAACTTCCAGTTCTTAATACAGCTGTGATAAAAGAGTCTTTCCAGGCATGAAAGAGAGGGAAAGAAAGACAAAGAAAGATAGCACATGTATGACAAGCACTCTGTATCGATAGTGACAGGCATTCATGTACAAACATATTTCCGGTAAGGCACATGGACAGACTCAGACAATTGCTCCGTTACAAAACCTAGTTAGAAGCAATTAAAAGGCCTCAATATAGTATATCGGCCCCCATGAGATAACTCAATCCATAGAAATAAAACTGATATTAAAGGGATAGTTCACCAAAAAAAAAAAAAAAAAAAAAAATCTGACATTAATTACTCACCTTCATGTCGTTTCAAACCCGTAAGACTTCATCTTTGGAATCTTCATCTTTCTTCATCATGGTTCATCTTTGGAACACAAATGAAGATCTTTTTGATGAAATCTGAGAGCTTTCTTTCCCTCCATAGACAGCTACGCAACTGACACTTTGATGCTTCAGTAAAGTTCAAAAAGAGATCATAAAACTAATATGAATTGAGACTTGATCGCTTTATACGCTGAACAGATTTAATTTAGGCTTTTATTCAAATATAAACATTCATCAACGCACACATCAGTTGTGGTAAACAGAAGCTCAAGCATGTTTGCTTTACGTGCGAGAACCAACGAGGTTCATTCTTGTGTATTATGCAGCATGGTTGAGCTTCTGTAAGAAGTTTGTTCTTGAAACTTCTGAGCTTTTGTTTATGTTCACTGATCAATGTTTATATGTGAATAAAAGCCTAAATTAAATCTGTTCGTCATATAAAGTGATCAAGTCTCTTCAGAATATTTGGACTAGACCACTCAATTCATATGGATTAACTTTACGAACTTTTTGTAGCATCAAAGTTTCAGCTGTTTTGCTGTCTATGGAGGGACAGAAAGCTGTCAGATTTCATCAAAAATATCTTAATTTGTGTTGAACGAAATTTGGCATGAGGGTAATTAATGACAGAATTTTCATTTTTGGGTGAACTATCCCTTTAAATATTATCATTAATATCAAGCTTTCAGATAAGACACTGATAAGCTGATAATTTTCATGATTATGTTTGATAATCGATAAATGGCCATTATTTTTTACTAAATATATTAAAAATAAATTGCTAATATCAGTCATTTTAAATGCTACGAGTGAATGTAGACATCACTACATTATAGTATAATGTACAGTATGAACAATGGACATTCATTTTGAAATTTGCTTAAGATCACATTTAACTGTCTTATTACAGTAAATTATTCATGTTTCAAAGGTTAACTTTAAAGGTGCTACAGAGGATGTTTTGTTTTATACATTTTTGCAATATTACTTGAAACTGTCTTTACTAACTGATAAAAGACTATTTATTAGGTGCACTGAAAGTAATAATATTAATATGCATCATCTGTGCACGAGGTAGGGCCTTAAAAATATCAGCCAATCGTTTACGCGATCATCGCGTAAACGATTGGCCCTCTGGCTTGTCAATCACTGCCGTGACGTTCCGTGTGAGAGACGTGCGCGGCTGCGCGCTCCAGTAACTTTCCACACTCCACAGGCGCTGCATGCAATGTTTTTGTCAGGAGACAGGAGTAACAACTGCAGATTATGAGTTACCTGCGGTGAGTCCGACATAATGAATCCACTAACACGACACAGCGAATGCCGGTGGTAAACACTCGTGTTCCAATACTCGTGCACGAGTTTTGGGAGGCGTTCCCTCGAAATGAGCTGTGAAGGAGGGGGCTGTTCTTACGCATTTGCTCATTTCAAAAACTCAGTAACGGTCTTTGGTTTCTCAGTCGATGAAAAGATCCTCTGTAGCACCTTTAAGTGAGCATGACAGCAAAGCAAATGAGCACATTTAAGTACATATCTATTATTGTCTAATATTTTTTCAACATTGACAGAAATATACTACCGTTCAAAAGTTTGGGGTCAGTTATATTTTTAATATTTTTGAAAGAAGCTCACCATGTTCAACAAGGCTAAATTTATTTAATAAAAATACAATAAAACAGCAATAATATGAATATATTTAAATATATACAGTGCTAACCATAAATGAGTACACCCCCTTTGAAAAGTTACATATAACATATAGTTTTATATAACATCTGTTTAACGTATAACATGCAAGTAAGGTTAATAATATAACTTAGAGAACAAACTTTTCAGTTTTACTCAAATTAGGGTGATGCAAAAATGAGTACACCCCACTGAAAGTCTCTGGAGCAAAGCTAAATTTTAGACTACAAATGTCTAATTTAACAAGAATTCAACCACAGGTGAGTCTAATTATTCATTGCACAGGTGTCCAGCAGACAGTTGACTATAAAAGGGTGTTAAAACCCCTTCCCATTTCATGCTGTCAGCAATAGCACCACATGGAAGAGAAATGTCACAAGACCTGAGAAAGAAAATCATTTCTTTACACCAGAAAGCTGAAGGCTACAAGAAGATCAGCAAAGCTTTACTTATCAGTCAGAATACTGTACAAAAGTGGTACAAAAATTTTAAAAAGATGGAACTGCAACCATCTCACAGAGACGCCCAGGTCATCCATGGAAATTAACACCTCGACAGGAGCGTCTTCTGATGAGAAGGATTGAAGAAAATTGGCATGCAAGTTCACTGCAGTTATCTAAAGAAGTAGAAAGCCAAACTGGGGTGACTATTTCCCGTGACACAATACGGCGTATACTGCAGATGAATGGCATGCATGGGTGCCGTCCACAAAAGAAGCCTCTCCTAAAGCCCAGAGTTTGCCAGGGCCCATGCTGACAAAGATGGAGACTACTGGGACTCTATACTCTGGAGTGATGAAACCAAGATAAATGTTTTTGGAACTGATGGCTTCAAAACTGTATGGTGTCGCAAAGGTGAGGAATACAAAGAAAAATGCATGGTGCCTACAGTGAAACATGGTGGTGGCAGTGTCCTTATGTGGGGCTGCATAAGTGCTGTTGGTGTCGGGGAGCTGCATTTCATTGATGGTATCATGAATTCACAGATGTACTGCTCTATGCTGAAAGAGAAGATGCTACCATCACTCCGTGCCCTTGGTCGTCCTGCACCAACATGACAATGATCCTAAACACACATCTAAGGCCACTGTTGGATTTCTGAAGAAGAACAGGGTGAAAGTGATTCAGTGGCTCCTGATCTGAACCCAATCGAACACCTATGGGGAATTCTGAAGAGACAATTTGAGCATCACTCTCCATCCAGCATCCAGTCTCTAAAAGAGGTCATACTTGAAGAATGGAAAAAGATAGAAGTTGCAAAATTTCACCAACTTGTTCATTCCGTGCCTTGAAGACTTGGTGCTGTCATTAAAAATCATGGAGGCCATACAAACTACTAGATGTAGTAGTTTTTGTTGTGGGGTGTACTCATTTTTGCATCACCCTAATTTGAGTAAAACTGAAAAATGTGTATTCTAAGGTATATTATTAACCTTACTTTCATGTTATAAGTTAAACAGATGTTATATCAAACTTAGTCTTGTCAACATTTTGGAAATTGTTTTTGTGTTCATTGAGATATTGTTTAAAATGTTACTTTTCAAAGGGGGTGTACTCATTTACGCTGAGCACTGTAAATATGAATATGTAAATATTTTTATAATCTAAAATAACTGTTGTATATTTTAATAACTTTTAAAATGCAATTTATTCCTTTGATGGAAAAGCTGAATTTTCAGCATAATTACTTCAGTCTTCAGAGTCACTTCAGAAATCATTCTAATATGCTGAATTGCTGCTCAAGAAACATTTCTGATTATTATCAATGTTAAAAACCGTTGCATTGCTTAATAATTTTGTGAAAACTGTGATAGATTTTGTTTCTAAGGATTTTTTGATGAATAGAAAGTTAAAGTGCCCCAATTATGCCTTTTTTTTAAGGTTACTAATATTGTTTTGGGAGTTTCCTACAACATGTTAACATGCATGCAAGGTCAGAAAACATTTACTATTTACAGAGAGAATACTTTAACTAGTTAGCATGGACTAGCATCTTAACATCCTATTACAATATAGCAGAACAGATATAGCTCCAAATTACAACCTGAATTCAGGAAATGTTAAATAAAATGAAAACTAAAAGATTTTCAAATCACATGAGCCAATATTTTATTCACAATAGAACATAGTTTAACATAACAAATGTTTGAACAGAGAAATTTTACACTTGTATCCAGTGGAGCATCATTAAATGAAAGACGACCATGAACTCTTCAGCACCTGGAAACCTATATCAGCCAAGAATGGGACCAAATTTTAACACCAAAACTCCAAAAACTCATAACTTCAATGTCCAGACATCTTCAAACTGTTCTGAAAAGAAGAGGAGATGCTACACCATGATAAACATGCCCCCGTCCCAACTATTTTGAGACCTGTAGCAGGCATCAAATTTGAAATGAGCTCATTTTGTGAATAAAATTGTAAAAAGTCTCAGTTTAAACATTTGTTATGTTACCCATGTTCTATTGTGAATAAAATATTGGCTCATGTGATTTGAAAGTCTTTTAGTTTTCATTTTATTCAAATTTAAAAAACGTCCCAACATTTCTGAAATTCGGGATGTACTGTAATAATAAAAACACAGAGGGAAAAAAAAAAGCGGATTTTGAATGATCTCTAGAAAATATAAACATCAATTATTAATCATACTTAGGTGGTTGAGATTCAGAGGAGCAAGCTGGTCCAAATAAACTGGGCATTGATCCATATTATAAGACCAAGCATTTTGTGAATCTTGCATTAAACTCCCCGGGTTTGAGAAGCAGTCGTCAGTAAAATGACGGAAACACAACAAAAGGTTGGACTGCTGTGGTATTGTTGAAAAAATGAATTTTCACTGGCATCTGCGTGAGCAATAAGTGGGCGGGCAATATGCTAATGTTTCACTGTGACATCACAACAAAATGGCTTGGGATTCGTTTACAAACAACTCATTTAATTGACTCAGAGTCGACTCTTACTTTTGAGAGACAATAACTTTATATATGGTGCACTTTCAGATTTAAAACTTTGCAGGATGTTTTTTTTTATTCACTTAGAGCTATGTTACACACTACATAAAAGGTCATTTTCAAAAATCCATAATAGGGGCACATTAAAATAAAATCATTTTTTGTTCAGATATCAAAAGTACTATTTGTTTTCTTTTAACCACCTTTAAGTCAAAATGAAGAGTCAAACTTTATCAGTTTAGCTGATGAAAAGGCAATCTGCAAGCAAATGCGCTGCACATGACAGAAATATATTAGCACTAGATATCTGTGTGGCCTTCTCCTTGAAAGTCTCATTGCCGCACGGACCGACTGTGAGATAAAGACACAGCGAGCCTATCACTCACCCGCACATCGCTCATAGATGCTGTTCATCACCATGGGGGGCTGAGTGCTGCCATCTGATTGGCCGAGGTGCCCTGCCTGTCCCACGCAGCTATCAAAGGATCGATTGAGAATTCGCCGTGCTTCCTGGAACTCCTGCGAGAGAAAATGAGAGAAACCGTGTCACCGTATCGATTCTGTTTGTGAATTATGGAAACAGAAGAAGCAAATCTGAGCGCCGGGATAGGTAAAGACTTTCAAATAGCAGGCCGATCGTTACGCCGGCTTCGGCATTCATCACAAAACAAATACCACATTAAGACTCAGGTTTTGGAGGAAGGAAGAGAACAAAGAGATGAAAACAGCGCAAGAATCTGCTCCTAGAAGTGCTCTTAATTCATCTGATTAGTCTAGATGTCAGTGGCATGAAGGATTTAAGCCACTCGCACAGATGTTACAGATTTTCTGTCTCTTTCCCCCAGAGAGAAAAAGCAGAATGGTAATTCATTTCATTATCTTGCCCCCAGGCCTGAAGCGCCACTATGAAATATGTTAATTCGATTGGCAGATTTCGAATGCTGGAGAGAGGCAGGGTGCAGTGCATCAGATGGGTCTTCTAATGGCCTGTTCGGATACTGCACATGTTTGCCAGCATTTGGTTAACTGTGGATCATTAGTGAAGCAAACCGCTCGCATAAAATATTGTAAATAAAGGTGTGTGTGTGTGTGTATTATTTTTTTAGGCCCTGAGTGTCTGAAGGTCTGAAAACTGCAATTATGGAGAAGGCCAAGAAGTCATGTCTCCACTGGAATAGAGGGCACCTGTTCAGCACTGTTATGTTTAAACATTCATGTTTTAATGTTAAGAATTGGCTGAGGTGCATGGGCAATATGTAAAAGACTAGAGGCTGGAATACACTACATGACTTTCAAAATCTGAACAGATTTTATAAACACTAGGCATCAAGCAATCGAACTCAGGTTTGGACCAGGCAATCGAACCAAGTGTGAAAGCACTCTAAAACAATAAGGCATCTTTACACAGCAAAGGCGGCAAAGAAACCAAATCTGAAGTGGCATAAAACCATGAAAATGTGCATTTACACAGACCGTTTAATGCTGTTCTGAAGCGGCATAAACGCATTTACAAAGGAATTAAAATTGTGGGAAACATATACCTTTTAAAATAACTACAAATTTAAATAAGTTTTAACAAAAACAAATGCTACAAAATGAAATGAAATAAATATAAAAAAGAACAAATAATATAAAATATGAAATAAATAAAAAACATGGAATTTAAATGTAACGACATTAAATTTAAATTTCCCAAAATGAAAGTAATCTAATCTGATTACTTTTGGATTACTATATATATATATATATATATATATATATATATATATATATATATATATATATATATATATATATATATATATAAAGAAAGAAAGAAATAAAGAAAGGGGTCAACTTTACTGTAATAGGTCAACTTTACTGTAAATAAATAGCATTTTTAAATTTAATTTTAATTACTTCTTTAAAGTTTTTAAACGTTACACGTTCCATACTTTTGAATGGGTCTCAAAAATAGAAATATTTAAAAAATCTGAAAAATTATCTATTGCAATTTTATTATCGTTGTTGTTAATTAA
Organism: Megalobrama amblycephala; assembly: GCF_018812025.1. Lineage (NCBI taxonomy): Eukaryota > Metazoa > Chordata > Actinopteri > Cypriniformes > Xenocyprididae > Megalobrama > Megalobrama amblycephala. Next base: position 21,593,737 of record NC_063049.1, read on the forward strand.
AGCTTAACAATTGTCTTATAAAAGTGACATCAGATCATAACCAAACTGAACAAGCTCAGATCAAACATTTCTGTTTATGTTTGTTCTGCTTTAATTTTAATGCATTTTGGTTACTTTTAAAACATACTAAAATTAAGTAATCACGTCTCATTTCCACAAATTGGGAATACGCAGCCCTGAATATATATATATATATATATATATATATATATATATATATATATATATATATATATATATATATATATATATGTAAAGGGCTACATCTAGTGGCTCCATTGTGGTATTACAGATTATTTTTTTTAGTCCTTTTGATAAAGAAAGTTTTTTCGTAACTGGAAGGAAGAGTTTGCACTGTACAACCATGTTGTTTGCATTTTCTTCTTTGAAAACAAAATAGGAGCGAAATTTCCATGACTTGAAAGCATTTTTCTACACGGACGGCATCATTTCAACTAGCAGTAGTGATTCAATCTGAGGAGATCGTAGATGGGTGTTATTTGCGCATGCACCAGCGGGTGGCTCGCGTGAGTCATCACTGGCAACAGAACCAGGAACTAATGTATAATCAAGCAGCGATTACTATGGTGTTGTTATGACAAAATAATGATTTATTTAGTTTTAAATGAAACCATTGTAATCCTGATAGTATTTCCCCCCCTTTTTTCAAAATGTAACTGTAATCGGATTACTATTTTTTGACGTAACCGTAACGAATTACAGTTACTGGATTTTTGTGTCCTGATTACGTAACGCCGTTACATGTATTCCGTTACTCCCCAACCCTGCTCTTTACACACTCCTCTTCGACTACTGCACAGTACATCACAACTGTGTGTATTGCCACCTAGTAGACTCTTCGGGCTCAATATTCACCTTGTGCGTGCATTGTTGTACGTACAGTGTGAGCAGATGCCCGCGGACCCTGGTGGTGACAAAAATTGCATCACGCAGACAGTGCGCAGACCATTGCAGAAGTGAATGGCCAAAGTACTGTATACTTTAGGCTTAAGAGAGAGAGAGTGGAAAATTGTTGTGTACAACTAAACTGGGGGTGTTTTTGGTGCAAGAAAGCTTGACTAACATCTTAAGTGGACTTTGGGGAAAAATAAAATGGTACAGAAGTGTATAAAGTGGCCCTTTTAATGTTAACGGCAGTAAGAGCAGGTCTGTAGAGGAGGTGGCCTGTGGGGAACATAACGCAGGTTGCCAGGAGAGGAACCAGTGATGGGGACTAAATAAGATTATAGGAGGGGATCAATGAGGATTCCCCAGCCAACTTTTCCATTTCCCTTATAATATTTATCAGAATAAAAAAGGACACAGAGCTTGCAATTTTGAGAGGATGAGATTCTGAAAACACAGCTGAATCGATCAAAATTAACAGGAAATGTTGGGGGTGGGAAGAGGAAGTGTAAAAAGTGTATTGTAGAGTTTTTTAGGAGGTTCATGCAGTGGATGTAGGGATGCTAGGATGGAAATGTTGCTGCACTGTACGTTAACCAGGAGCTCAGAGGTATGGCTTAGCCATTTACTTCCCACCCCATCTAGACAAGACCACAGTCCTTCAGAGAAGGCCAGAATGCACCTAGTTGGAGACAACTGTCAATGTGGCGTGTGAAAATCAAAGCCCAAAACAACATATTTATTGCTTAAAGGTCCCGTTCTTCGTGATCCCATACTTACAAAGCACATATTAATGCCTTATTCTGCATGACCATATTCTACCCAATACCTAACTTAACAGCTCCCTTACTAACTATTGATAAGCAGTTATATAATTAGTTAGTTAGTATATATATTAATAGTTAGTTAAAGGTCCCGTTCTTCGTGATCCCATGTTTCAAACTTTAGTTAGTGTGTAATGTTGTTGTTAGAGTATAAATAAAATCTGTAAAATTTTAAAGCTCAAAGTTCAATGCCAAGCGAGATATTTTATTTAACAGAAGTCGCCTACATCGAACGGCCAGTTTGGACTACATCCCTCTACTTCCTTCTTTAATGACGTCACTAAAACAGTTTTTTGACTAACCTCCGCCCACAGGAATACACAAGAGTTGCATTTGTAGAGTGTGTTTGTCGCCATGTCGTCGAAACGCTGTTATTTTCATCCCGCAGTCCAATCACCGGGTCTGATTCCGGCTCAAATTGATAGGGTAAAATTAAAGACATGTTTACAATAACACTGAGCGCGTGCATCTCCACGTTATGGTAAGAGGCGTGACCTTTCCGGGCAAGGTTCGCTAAGCTGCTGTCGAATCACAACACAGGAACCGCTGGCACAATCAGAACTCGTTACGTATTTCTGAAGGAGGGACTTCATAGAACAAGGAAGTCATCAGCCCGTTTTTATGACAGTGGAAACAGCGGTATACAGATAAGTAAATTATGTGAAAAATACTGTGTTTTTTTTACACGCGAAACATGAACACATGTTATATTGCACACTATAAAAACAATCAAAGCTTCAAAAAAACACGAAAAACGGGACCTTTAACGTCAGGTGGATTCTGATTGGCTGTTTTTCTCATTCATCACCTGGAAAAGAAATGTTCTGAAAGTGATTCCAACAAAATCATTCCTCTGTGTCGTTATTGTTAAAGCCGTTGTGTGTGCTTCCCTATTCTTCTAGAATTAGAACAATTATTAAAACGTTATCTTTATAGTTATTGTATTTCCTGTTATTGTCGCTTTACATTCAGAATTCTGCACATCCCTACTGGTTAGGACTGAATAAACCTGCAAATTTTGGGTAACATTCTGTCTGTGTTTGTGGTCCTGCTGTAGGCTTTTTGTGACGAGAGGTCAACCAGCATTTCATTTACAGACAGGCTGAGAATGACAAAAGAAGACACTGGTCAGAGGATGAGAGGTATGTCATTTCCCACAGCCTCTACCTTAATGTGTTCACCATCCTCAGACACTGCTCCCTCTGTCTGTTAGCCTCATCTACACTTTTCTGCTCGAGGTCCCATCCACAAAATCTCCTCAGACTCCACTTACATCTTAATCAGCATCACAAAGCATACAGTTCAACATGCTGTTAAAGACAAAAGTGGCTTGGCAGGCCTGAGCGACCGCCCGCAGCACCAGCAAACCTCCCAGCACTCCTCTGGCACAAGAGGAGGAGGAAGCAGTCTCTAGGGCACAGATCATGTGGGCTCTCTCCCTGGGCTACATTTCATTATTAATGCCCACGCTGTAATGAGATTATGACAGGGCTGTTTAGATGGCTGTCTGAGAGAAACTGTGAGAAGGATTGATTAGATCAGACTGTGGTATAATAGTGTTTAGTCTGCAGAGTGAAGAGAGATGGCACTGCCATGGCACATTTCCATAAAAACATTACCAGCATTTTTTTTTTCTTCCTCAGATTTAAAATATCTGAAATAAATAAATATAAAATAATATTTATTTATTTATGCAAGGGTGGAGTGATACCTAAAAATTACTATATATATATATATATATAAATATATAAACACTAAAAAAGTAAAATGGTATTACAATTTAAATAAATTATATACACCGACCAGGCATAACATTATGTCCACTGACAGGTGAAGTGAATAACACTGATTATCTCTTCATCGTGGCACCTGTTAGTGGTTGGGCTATATTAGGCAGCAAGTGAACATTTTGTCCTCAAAGTTGATGTGTTAGAAGCAGGAAAAATGGGCAAGAGTAAGGATTTGAGCGAGTTTGACAAGGGCCAAATTGTGATTGCTAGATGACTGGGTCAGAGCATCTCCAAAACTGCAGCTCTTGTGGGTTGTTTCCGCAGTGGTCAGTATCTATCAAAAGTTCCAAGGAAGGAACAGTGGTTGAACCGGCGACAGGGTCATGGGCGGCCAAGGCTCATTGATGCACGTGGGGAGCAAAGGCTGGCCTGTGTGGTCCAATTCAACAGACGAGCTACTGTAGCTTAAATTGCTCAAGAAGTTAATGCTGGTTCTGATAGAAAGGTGTCAGAATACACAGTGCATCACAGCTTATTGCTTATGGGGCTGCATAGCCGCAGACCAGTCAGGGTGACCATGCTGACCCCTGTCCACCACCGAAAGAGCCAACAGTGGGGAACATATGGGGAACACATGGCACCAGGATGCACTATGGGAAGAAGGCAAGCCGACGGAGGCAGTGTGATGCTTTGGGCAATGTTCTGCTGGGAAACCATGGGTCCTGCCATCCATGTGGATGTTACTTTGGCATGTACCACCTACCTAAGCATTGTTGCAGACCATGTACACCCTTTCATGGAAACGGTATTCCCTGGTGGCTGTGGCCTCTTTCAGCAGGATAATCTGTCCTTGCCACAAAGCAAAAATTTCAGGAATGGTTTGAGGAGCACAACAACGAGTTTGAGGTGTTGACTTGCCCTCAAATTCCCTAGATCTCAATCCAATCGAGCATCAGTGGGATGTGCTGATCAAACAAGTCCGATCCATGGAGGCCCCACCTCACAACTTACAGGACTTAAAGGATCAACTTAAAGGCCAGATACCACAGCACACTTTTAGGGGTCTAGTGGAGTCCATGCCTCGACGGGTCAGGCTGTTTTGGCAGCAAAAAGGGGACCAACACAATATTAGGAAGGTGGTCATAATGTTATGCCTGATCGGTGTATGTACTAAATGTGATATATTCTTGTGATAAAAATATTCCATTTTATGCACCAATATTAACATGCATATGTTTGTTTATTTGAATCAAAATGACTCACAGACATGAACATGCACTTACCAACTAACTCTACAAAAACTGAGGTTTAAATGAGACAATTAAAATGTCTGCTAACCCTCTAAAAATACTCACAAGGGATCACAAAACTATTTAATAGCCAAATAAAAAAGCTATTAAAATCACTGCTATTTTCACTGTGTCACTTATTTTTAAACTGCCAGCAGAATCGTCTCAAATATAGCCTGAAAATTCAATACATCTCCCAACTTTACCTGGTACCACATCCAAAAAAGCTTTTACTTTTTTCTTTTCTTTTTTTGAGAAGAAAGCCTCAAAAACTGTTCCAGGAGCTTTCAAACAAGGAGATATCCTTTTTTTTTTTTTTTTTTTTTTTTTTTTTTTTTTTATCTCCATTGCTTTCCTCCTCCTCTCTTCCTCTTAAACAGTTTGCCTCCCTTTTCATGACATTTTCAGAGAATTAGCCAAACCTGGACTGGGATTGTGAGTATGTGTGTGAAGTCGGTCTTTGATGTCTCTAAAAAAGTGCCCATAATTAGCTAAGTTAGGTCAGGAGACATGGACACACAGCAGATTCAAGCAAGAACACATCAGCATGTTTATTCCCAGAAGCTCACAGAGACTCTGGAGAACAGATTCACAAAAAAAGTAAGTCTGTAAAGAATTAAAACTGGCTCCAGGCCTGAAGATAACTTTTTGGACTTTATTTATTAAAGCTAAAAAGAATCAAAATGCTACAACAGGCTGAAATTTATTAAGATAAACCGCAGTACAAACCGCATAATATGAAGAAATAAAAGCTTCAACAATACATTCTCTTAGTGCCTTGTGGGTTGTAGAAACTAATCTCCCATTTATTACAGGATAAAGCTCTTACTTGTGGTACTAAAAGCATGCTGAGCAATATTTCACCATCAGTCCATCGTCAGGACCAAACTTTCATTCTCCTGCATCTGGCTTCCATGATCTATTGATCTGAACCCAGCGACAACCTCTCTGGTCCTATACAAAGTCACAATCTGTCCCCCATCCATTCATGTTTTTTTTCCCTTTCATCCATCCACCAACTAGCATCTCATCCCACCTCTACACACAAGGGTCAATGGCATCCCATCGGCCCTGACTCCACTCTGCGTCCCATTGGCAGCCATGATGGGGGCGTCCACAGCCCATAAAGCATAATGAACATGAATCTTTATTTTATGAGAACAATAACACCCCGGCCTGGCCATGCCCATCCCTCCCAGCCTGTCAGTCTGAACAAAGAGCCCCCAGTAACCATCAATCCATGCGGCCAGAGGGGCAGCTCCTTTGTGTAGCCTAATTACACACCACTTTAGAGCAGTTGGAGGCCTTGGGGTGGAGTGTGTCTGCACGTGTGTGTGCATGTATACGATATAGAGGGAATCCTGGGGTGAGCATATGGCTGCTCTCGAACCCAGGTGCAGGGGAGGAGAAAAGGCTAAAACATCCCGCTGGAGGCGAATTCCACCAGCACAGAGGAAATGATGGAGAAAGTTAAAGGATGTGGAGTACTAACGGCAATTACCAGCCATTCTGACTAGCTTTTACGACATGGCGAGCATCTGTCTGCACCCGGTCTTAAACGCCTGTCAAGTAGAAGTCATTAAAACAGAATCATGCATTATTTTTGTCTAGACTGATGTATCACAATTGTTTGAATTACTGGAAGCGGTTTTCTGGTGATATTAGCATGGCAGTATCAATGCAGCAGTGAGGTGGAATGACATGGAGATTTCAATTGTATTGCAAATGTCTTAAACTGTGGCCCTGCGAGATCATCTGATGCTAGTAGGTATGTACAAGTCAGAAAAGAAAAGGAGCACATCCTTACCCTATCCATCACTCAACTATCAATTCACAGACAAATGTACCACATGGCAATAAAAACTCATAGAAACACCATTGTGTTGGAATGCAGTACTATAAAATTCCGAAGAGGCAGAGTCTTGGCCTCAGTCAAGGGCTTCGTTCACGCAGTCAGCGATTGGGTTCGACAATCATATTTACTAACAGGTCTGTCCAAACAAAAGCTTGTGGTTGCAGCTTGAACACTGTTTGTATGAATAAATAACCAAAGTAAAAGCCCATTTTTCTATGAATAACAAACAACAGCAGCAAACACTGTAATGGTGATCACAGTCATCGCTAGACCTTTTTAGACTTTTAGACTTCACCTTTTAGACTTTTTGAACAATGCCGCCTGGCAATTTTGCCAAGCGATTTTGCTTGGACACTTTCCCATTGAGAATGGGCAACAAATTTGTTGCCCATTCTCAATGGGAAAGCGCCTAAGCAACATGGCTCGGCAACACTGCCAGGGAACATTGCTCAAAAAGTTGCCCCGTGTATCATCACCTTTAGTGAAATACTGCTGAGAATGGATAATTACCATAAACCAACCTGAGAATCATTTACCTGATATTTGTATTCACAATATTTAGCAATTATATTATGTTTTCTACCATCTGAATAATTACTAGTAATTGCATATACCCAATTGAATCACTCTTTTGATCGAATCGATCAAACGGGTTTGTAAAAATGTCTGAAATTGTTTGTGATTCAACTTGATTAATTAAAACAGTTCGATTAGGCACTGAATCATTTGTAGCGATTTCTCACACCGAAGTAGTAGCAGAAATAAAAACACAAAGAAAGCAAACAGAGATAGATGAGGTGGTATATTTGCATTTAAACCATTGTAGGAAACAAATGTTTGTAAATGATGAAGCAGCTCTGAAGTGATGAAGCATGTAGATTTTAAATGAGAAAAACTGCAGTGGTTCTCAAAGTGGGGGTGCACAGGTACTGCGGGGGCGAACACGCCGCTGTCATGTTCCGGTGGGAAGATGTAAGAAGCCGAACTCGTGAGACTGTCCTCGCTGCAGCCTGTAGCGTGATGACGTACTGCCTTAAATCCAATATGTAGTGGATGCACGCTTTTTATTTATTTGTTTAGCACAAACTTGGCCCCGCAGTCGATTCTAAAGATTTGATTAGTCATGTCAATAGCAGTGCTGATCGCCTACATAATGCTACAACAGATATTAACCCCTAAACCTACCCTACACCTTAAACTGGTTTGGGGAAAAGATGTCTCCATTTAATGCAGAACATCACTGATTTAATGCAGAAATTCATTGCACTACAGGCTGCAACAAGGACATCTTGGAGCTTGTGCGGTGCTGTCAAAAGAGCTCACTGAAATATTTACTTTTTTTTTTTTTTTTTTTAAATAAAATGTTATGTTGTGATCTATCATTCCCTCTTACTTTTATATTTTTCAGTGTCTCAACGGCATTACAAAGTAAAACTATTGCTGGCGTTTTTAAAGCAGTGAGGTGGGGACCAGATTTTTTTTAAAGGGGGGCGTGAACAATAAAAGTTTGAAAACCACTGGTGTCCTTTTTTTGGGGGGGGGGCACAACACATTTAATCCATATCGGCTTCAAATACTTTACATGAATATTCACAACACACACACACATGCACAGTGAACACTATCGCAACACTGCCTAATGTGACAGACTAGTTGTTCACTTATGTTGCATATACACATTACAGATTATCCAAAATCACTCTCAAAATGTCATTATAAGTTCTGAAAATTTCATTTGATGCAGTTGTCACCCTCGTTCATAACCAAACTGTGTATTTAGCATGCTAAAACAAGACTGACAAATGCATTCTGCTGCTGTGTAAAGTCAAGGAGAATATCAGTCATTTTGGTGGAAAAAGAAACGACTCATATGCATCAATGCATATGCTGAACACCTGAGAGATAAAATGTTTTGGTTTCTCAAACTGTGTTATGGTTAGACGGTTCAACCAGGTCCCCACCAGTTTGGCTAAGGAGCTTTACAAGGTCACTCTTGGAAGTCCACCTGATCAACTGCCTAAACCAGCTTGGACCAGATGGAAACATACAAAACCACCAAAGCTGGTTTTAGGCAAGAGAAGAAAGAAGAGTGCTACGATAAAAAACTAAATGTGTTCTAGAGGTAAGTACATACCTGGTTAGGTGGTACTACAGCACGGAGCACCACCAACTGGATCATTCCTCTCAGGTTCCCCTCCATGGACATGGATCTCCGCAGGGTCTCCATGGCTTCATGGTTGGACTTCCCCAAGAGCGGTTCACCATTAACGGCAATCAGCTGGTCATTGACAAGTAGACGCCCATCCTAAGCAAAAAAGACAATCAAAAGTCAGAATCTATATTCAATGTCACAAGACCATTGCCAGTGGTTTGAGTTTTGATTTCTTTCAGCGACTTCCACATCAGTGAATCAACCCAGCAAGCTTCCATTTACCAGCCCTGAGCCCTCATGTATTTCCAAAACTGTATGAGTGGAACACAGAAGATATGAGAAATGTCTCAATATTTTGACTATACAATGGAAGTCAATTGGGTCCAATGTTGTTTTTCCACACAAGCCAGTCAGTCATAGATGTTTGTAAAACATGATGGTGAGTAAATGAAAAAGAACTTGATTTTTCGGTGAACCACCTCTTTAACCACTACACTACATTAAACCAAGACCAGCTCTATTGTACATCTGGAATTGTGGCTTTTTTGTCCATCAGAAGACCTTGAAAATGTCCTAGTTTCTTCTTATCTCTAATGTATTTCCTCACATTCTGCAAGAACTCTCTGCTTTCCAAAGGCATATTATCCTCGGTTGAGCCTAAAGGGGCATGCTGTCAAGGAGTACATTTCCCTCCATCCAGAATCTCTGTCTCACTGGTACTGTATAAGCACATTATAAGACATGCATATTACATGGCATATAAAAAGCCCTAAAGTTCATAACAATTAATATTAATTAGTGTTTTCACTGCAGAGGCCTCTGATCTGCTTCCTTTGTCTCCAGGCGAGAGAGAGAGAGAGAGAGAGAGAGCTCAGAGTCACATGAGGGTTAACGCAAGAACTTGCAAAACGCCTCAGATGTATAGACAAAGATGCTGATCATTAAAGAACAGTATAAACTAAAGATGATGAAGTACATTGAAAACAATGCTTGATATCAAGTGAAAAGCAAATTTTAGTGGTCTTGGTTATAGACATTTTTGGATTTCTTTTGGTTTCCCATTTATCTCATCCTATAAAACATTGCATTATTGAATAAAAAAAATGACAGTACAATAAGCTTTAACTTAAAATTATTGATTATGCAATATCTAGGATATATCACAGTTTAAAAACCTTGGAGCTTTAGGTCTTGAAATCTTTATAGTTTATGTAATTATAATTTTTCTATGGAGAAAATTAATGGTATTCTTTTTCCTGACTGTCACGCCCTATAGAAGTATCAGAGTACCACAAGGTTAATCACAATTTACAGAAATAACACACCCGCAAACTCTCTGAGCCAGGGCAGTGTGTGCTTTGTGCCCTTGCTCTCTGTAAATGAAGGAGATATGCTTTTATTACAGAGTCCTTTGGGTGAAAAGATGTCCTGTCCTCGTGATATCTGAGTCACAGAGAATTAGGGATCTTTATTAGAGCCATGATCTAATTTTCAATCTTGATTCTATGAAATCACACAATCTGTCTGCAGTTTGCTGTGCTGCTTTAAAACGAGTGAATCTGTCTTACATTCTTTCACCACTTAGTTGTATAATCATTTAATAGAGGCAGCACTGTATTGATATTCCTCAATCATTCTGCTTGGGGTTTGTTATAACCTCTTATACTTCATCCTGAAATACTTAACATTAGGGGTGTGACGAGATCTCGAGACTAAATTGTGACGAGATTTCTCGTTGAGGCGAAAAGCAGTCTCGTGATAGTGTGAGGGTGAAATTAGGATATAATATGCCACCGCTACGTTTACATTATGCCTCCACTGTCGTTTTGCTTTTTATAGACATAAAAAAACATTTAATACAGATGGATAACGGTCGCTGCCGCTCCCTATTCACAGAGTGCGCGCGATCGCCAAAGTGAAAGTAAACGCGAGCGCGTGTTCAAACGCGATGTCAATACCCCGCATTTGAAAGCGGCTCCCTGATGCATGCAAATAACTTCCAATATGAAAGCTATCTTAGGCTGGGCTGTGTAGGTATAAGCATCTCTCAGCTCTGTATCATGCTTAAAAATGTGGTCTTTATTTGCACTTTGAATATTGAGAGTGCTTTGATTATGGTGGCACTTATTAATTGCACTTAATAAGACTAAAAGAAAACTGTTATTTATTTTTATGGTAACACTTACAATAAGGTTTCATTAGTTAACGTTAGTTAACTTTACATGAACTACGGAAGAACAATACTTCTACACTATTTTAGTTAATGTTAATTTCAACATTTACTAATACATTGTTAAAATCAAAAGTTGTATTTGTTAACATTACTTAAAGGGTTAGTTCACCGAAAAATGAAAATTCTGTCATTTATAACTCTCATTACTCTTACCCTCATGCCGTTTCACACCCGTATTATATTATATTTATTATATTTTAGTTGAAATCTGATGGCTCCGTGAGGCCACCATAGGAAGCAATGGACACTTCCTCTCTCAAGATCCTTAAAGGTACTAAAAACATATTTAAATCAGTTCATGTGAATACAGTGGTTCAATATTAATATTATAAAGCAACAAAAATATTTTTGGAGCGCCAAAAAACAAAATAACGACTTATTTAGTGATGGCCGATTTTAAAACACTGCTTCATGAAGCATCGGAGCACAGATGAATCAGTGTATCGAATCATGATTCAGATCACGTGTCAAACTGCCAACGGCTGAAATCACATGACTTTGGCGCTCCGAACAGCTGATTCGATACACTAATTCATTATGCTCCAATGCTTCCTGAAGCAGTGTTTTGAAATCGGCCATCACTAAATAAGTCGTTATTTTGTTATTTTTGGCTCTCCAAAAATATTCTCGTCGCTTTATAATATTAATATTGAACCACTGTACTCACATGAACTGATTTAAATATGTTTTTAGTACATTAATGGATCTTGAGAGAGGAAATGTCCATTGCTCCCTATGGAGGCCTCACGGAGCCATCGGATTTCAACTAAAATATCTTAATTTGTGTTCTGAAGATTAACGAAGGTCTTACGGGTGTGGAACGGCATGAGGGTGAGTAATAAATGACAGAATTTTCATTTTGGGGTGAACTAACCCTTTAATGCACTATCATGAACTAACCATGAATGACTATTTTTATGTTTAACTAACATTAACAAAGATTAATAAATACCGTAGCAAAGATATTGCTCATTGTTGATGTTGGTTAATACATTAATGTTTATAAATGAGACCTTATTGTAAAGTTTTACCATTTTTAATCATACTCTTTTTATTTCTATAAACAATTTGTGGAAAGGAGTTCAGTTAGGAGGTCAAAGGTTGTAGAAGCTTGTAAATCATGTACAGCAAGGTCTGAAGAGACTTGTATGAAATTATACAGGAGAGAAGTCAGTCAGTTGAGTTTGCGGAAAACGTTTTACAGTGTTTGAATATTGTTGTCTTTTACTGCATATGATAATTCACACTCACAAAGGAGAACTGAAATGACATTAATTACAAGATGATTAGTTAAAACATTTCAAATGCACCTGCAGATTATTTTTCTAATCATCTTTGAGGATTCCTTAAAAATAGTGTGTAAAAATATCGTCTCGTGAACTCAATCTCGTGTCTCGTCTCGTCTCGTGAGCTACCCGTCTCGTCACACCCCTACTTAACATACAGATGCATGCAAACAACAAATATCAGCCTTACACAGTTAACCCTAGTTCATTTTGCTTATCTATTGTACTTAATGCTGAATGTCTGTAATACACACCAATAGTAGAGTTTTAGAAGTTTTAGAACAGTGTTTCTCAACTCCAGTCCTCGGGACCCACTGCTCTGCACATTTTGTATGTATCCCTTATTTAACACACCTGATTTAGATCATCAGCTCATTAGGAGAGTCTGCATGAACTGAATTGAGTGTGTCATATAAGAGAGACATACAAAATGTGCAGAGCAGTGGGTCCCGAGGACTGGAGTTGAGAACCACTGTTTTAGAAGATGGGAGCACAATAGTAACCACCAATCTGAAGGGAATGTAATAATTTAAATAAAAAACCCTCATTGTGCTCTCAATTGATGCAGATACTTGGATACCAATTTGTCAGTATACTGATAACATATCAATTTGTAATAGAACTAGAGTTTCAGAGTTCAAAATTTTACAGCATCTCCAAATTACCTCATTATGCAGACATAAGTTTAACCCAAATTATTCTCCACATTGTTTAAAGTGCAAAGTAGAAGAGGGTGCCTTTGTTCACTGTACTTGGAAATGTATACATGGATACAGATTACTAGGAGACTAAGTCTTATATTCAATACAGGATGTGACCTCAATCCACTCTATTTTTTTGTTAGGTATTGCTTATAATAATATAAAGAGTGCTTCAAACAGGAAGTTGTTTAATCTGCTTACTTACGCTGCCCGTAAGAACATATTTCTTAAATGGATCTCTGATAAACCACTGACATTGTCGGAATGGCATAAAATGAAATTTGATTTTCTTTCACTGGAATATATTACCTACTGGTCAAAAGTGAAAATGGATATGTTTTATCAGCCATGGATGCCTTTTTTTTTTCTTACATATACAGGTCCTGGGATATCACGTACCTGGAATACTTTGGAAAACTTGAAAACTGTGCTTGTGTGGGTCGCTGTGATTTTGCCAAGTAAGACATGTTCCTGGATCAACATTTACATTTTACATTTACGCATTTGGCAGACGCTTTTATCCAAAGCGACTTACATTGCATTATACTATACAATTGTATCTGAGTCTGTGCAATCCCTGGGATCGAACCCATGACATTGGCATTGCTAGTGCCATGCTCTAACCACTGAGCTACAGGAAAGCTTCAACATATTTTGTTGATCGTGGAAGAACATCCCAGTCTTAAAAATTTGTCCTATCCCTATCCCTAACCCTAACCACAACTCATCCCTAAAACCAGAGGGAAATGATAGGTGATGTAGAAGCACCTAACCCTGGTTGTAAGCCTAAATTTGAAAAACTTTAAACTTGTCCCTCAAAGATATTGATCCAGGAACATGTTGCATTTGGTGAAATCACGTTTACCTGCTTGTGTTCAAACAGAGTAGTTGATGGCTATTTTGAGAAACAGTGGAGATGAAACTAATGGTTGTGAATAAAGAGCAGGAAATGGGGTATTGATTCTGATCATGCTGGTCTTCATGCCAGACCAGAGGCAATTCATGCAGGTAAAAAGCATTTAGGGAACACTAGCCAAAAAGTGACCGATTTGGGGTCACAAAATTGCTGAAATTGTCAACAATTATTTCACAAAATATTTACTTCAAGCAACAACTCTTCACTACGGCATGCAAGAACTGTTTAACTCCCAAACCTTGTATGATGTTTATACTGCCTTTTCATATTTTATATTTTATGCATATTCACCTCCTCAATTTGTACTATAACAATTTTATTACATCTTATTTGTATGACACTTTTCATACAAAATCTGTAGTTCAAAGTGCATCATATGTCAGAAAATTAATGAATGAAGGAATGAATTAATGAGCGAGCTTCATCAATTGAGGAAGCCTTGCAGAAGTTTTTGAAAAAAAAAAAAAACATAAAAAAAAAAAAAAAAAATTAAAAAAGCCTATTTTCTGATTTCTAAACTAATCTGAAACTGAATACTAACCAGATTCGAAAACTATTTATCTGATGAAATGAGCCCATGGCCAAATCAATGGTGCTGAAGGACAGAAGGACAAGAGGATGAAACGCTCTAGGACATATTCAGCAGATAATCTAACTGCTGCTTTACACGCCATTTCCCTCAGTTTTGTAAGTGCAAGCCAACAATAACTTTGCAAGTAGGCTCTGCTGTTCACCCCAACCTCCTCTTGCCTTCCCACTTCGGCTCTGGGGAGAAAATGCATCCCACCCACAGACTCGGGACTCTTCCAACTCATTAACATGGGCTTGGAGAGTTTTTAATTAGCATTAATGTGCTGGAGCTAACACATGCAGCGCTCTACCGTTTCTGAACTCTCTCACTGGGGACTGTATAGGGAATTAGAATTAGAAGTGTTCCACTGTGCTGGGACTCAACTATGAGAACTCACGTGCATCACCTTGCCGTGGCTCCCTCTACCCCTGTCTGAACAGGATGATCTGACTCTGAAGCTTCAGAATGACAGAGATTTAAGAAGTTCTTTTCTTTCTACAAAACCTCCGTAAACCAAAAGCTGCTTTTCAAACCTAAAGGCCTGACAATGCATAGTGAGAAGATGCTTCAGTCAGGTACAAATCAAACCCTTATCTTCAGAAGTAAACTTCACACACTCGCACACATGAATGTGAATGCTTTGGGCACGCGCACACACAAATCCACAAGCACATTTCACATGGCTGAGCAAAGCAGTAGCTAGAAGTATTTAATAAAGACTGGTTCATAGAAAATCTGCACAGCATTCAGGTATAGACATCATGTCACTTATTCTGTGGTAAAGGGGAAAAACAAAACAAAAGAGAGAGTGCAGATTTCCAATCATCTGAACACCTGCAAAAAACCCATATAATCAAGTTTAATGTAATTTAACCAAATGACCACAAACAACCGATCTGTCGTCATTACCATGCGACTGAATGTAAAACTGGAAAATGAACAGCTGCAGCTGAAAAAAAAACATGTTAGTACAGACAGAAAGATGAGCCTATAGAAATACTCAGCACCCTGCTGACAGTCCCGATCCCGTCTGTTGAGGTCAAATGAAACCCCATTTAGTGGAGGGGACAGAGGTTAGAGGTCAAGGGAACCAAAACACATGCCAAGAGTAGCTAACGGGGATCATGACCTATTTACAGTCTCAACTCACAACCCTGAAGCCATGTTTAACACTGTGAGGACATCTATTAGGTCATCATCAGTGTCTCTGCCATGTGTGTGTGTGTGTGTATTGAAGATATTGGAGCACACATCAAACTGCCAAAGTCACGTGATTTCAGCAAATAAGGCTTGGTTATATCATAACTGTTTCGAATTTTTTTCCGAAATTTGGTTCGCCACTAGGGGCGATCTGTGAACCCATGAAGTCTATGATTTTTACCTGATTTCGGATCGGTTTTGTACATTTGTAGACATTTATCAGAACAACTGCTTATCGCTCCACAAGAGGCGCATTAAGAGGAGATTGTATTATACCACTCAGACGGAGTAAACTTAGTCAGTCTGCTTTCTCTGTCAAAGCTGCACGACAATGGAATGCGATTCCTGCAACTATAAGAGAACTAGATACGTATCAATTATTTAGAGTTCAGGTAAAGAAATGGTTTATTAATAATCAGCTCTGTCAACATTAGAATTTACACCTGCTGGCTGTCCTGCTATTGTTTCTTTTTAGTTTTTTTTTTTTTTTATATTGAGAGATGGTTTTTATGTAGTGTGTTATGTATTTGTTTTACTAGTATGCATTTTAACTACATATTTCTTTCTAGGGTGACTTGTAATATTCATAATATTCAGATGAAAAATAGCCTTTGGCTAATTTTGGTGCATTTGAAGACTTCAGATGCAAAAGCCTCTAAGTGCCATCTGAAATTTTCTTCTAAAATGATCATTTTTATTAGGCTCCTATGTTTATGTTCAGTTATTTCACTTTAACGGTAATGAAAAGGATCTATTAACTGCCAATAAAGTGAAAATACTAAAATTAAAAAAAATTAGAAGAAAATTTCAGATGGCACTTTCACAGAGGCTTTCGCATCTGAAGTCTTCATTTACAGAAATGTTTTATTAATATGCAATGTCCCTGTTAACTAAAAAAAAAAAAAAATTAAAAATAAAAAATGACACATATGTTTAATACATAAAAAATAAATAAAAAAACTATTTTTTTGATTAACCAAGCTCTCCATAAAAACAAGCCCTACAAATTAATAAAATAACATATTGTAAAAACATACAATAGTATGGTATTAGATTATTTTAAACATTTGCAATTGTTTTGTAAAAGTAATTTTTTGCATGTTTGGACTGAGTTTTCGCTGCATTTATACCGTCACCAGCATGTGGTGTTTCGAACGCTTCTAAACTGAATCGTTTTGCGAAGCGATTGGTTCAATTGATTCAAAGTTTCGAAAAGCTTAGTTTCTCCCATCACTAGAAAAAAGTACACAACTGATCAAAAGCTTGGTGTCTTTAAGATATTTTACTAAGGCTGCATTTATTTGATCAACAATACAGTAAAAACAGTAATATTTTAATAATCATATTATGATTTAAAATGACCATTTTTTATTTGAATATATTTTAAAATGGCATTTATTTCTGTGATGGAAATGTTTCAGCATCATTACTCCAGTCTTCCGTGTCACATGATCCTTCAGAAATCATTGTGATATGCTGATTTGCTGCTCAAGAAACATTTCTTATTACAGGTATGCTGAAAACAGTTGTGCTGCTTAATATATTTGTGAAAACTGATTTTTGATGAATATAATGTTTAAAAATGTATACAATGAAATTCATACAATTTAAGTGTTTGATTCCACTGTACAATATGTTTGTTATGGCTTAGTGGTTAAAGATCTGGGCTGTACGGT
The DNA here is from genome assembly GCF_018812025.1 of Megalobrama amblycephala. NCBI lineage: Eukaryota > Metazoa > Chordata > Actinopteri > Cypriniformes > Xenocyprididae > Megalobrama > Megalobrama amblycephala. The sequence goes on from NC_063049.1 coordinate 21,611,076, forward strand.
TAGGTGGGAGGTTTAAAACCATTATGGGACAATTCATGAGCTATCATAGATATCTATCTGTATATCTACAGGTCTATATATAAAGCATCTGCCAAATGTAAATGTGCTGTTTTACCTTAAAAGCTGCTCCTCCATGGATTATGGACTTGATGAAGATGCCCAGGTCCTCGCCAGTCTCACGAGACTTATTACCCTTCAGGCTGACCCCTAACCCAGCTGAGCCCGAGTCATTGAGAGGGACCTCAAACATCAGCTGCTCCTTCCCTTCCTCAGACAGCAGCAAGCGGGCCTGCTCCTCTTTCTGTCAGGAAAACAACAATGACGGAAGAGAATGAGACGAGGAAGAAGACAGGTCATTCCATTCGAACATAAAAAGCCCACTATTTTAGCAGAGAATAGCTCAACCTTTTCATGCCTCTTTTCTGCCTGTGATGGCAATGGGGTCATTTAGAAACATAATCCATTCTCCATTATGTAGTCCACACTCTCAGCTCCCCGCTGCATTCACCCTCCCGCTTTTCCCCATTTCCTTTCTTTTCTCTTTGTCTGTTCTCTTGCCATAATGATGCTAAAATTACCTGTACATCTCTTCAGCGAAAGTTTGTTTTAAAATGAATGTTAATAAAAAGGGAGGGAAAAAAAATGACATTATTATATCTATGTGGTAAAAATAATATTATGTCGCCACGGGAACAGGCTTTCTTTGCAGAGAAGAATGAAGGAGAGCAAATGAAGGAGAAAATGGGTTTAAAAAAGGTCTGAAAGAAGTTTGTATTTGATCTATATAATGGCATAGTGTCTGTTAGAAAGACATAATAGAGACAGAAAGAGATGTTGATGCCAAAGTGTCTAACAGTGTTTTAATGGTATAAGTGAAACATCCAAATCTTTCCCTGGGCATCTCAAATCTTCCCTATCCTAATGCGCACAATCAGTGGGACATATCTTGAAAAACATGATTTTCCTTGCTGTTTTTATATATAATAGATTTATGTACCATGTAATCATACTCTAACAGTCACAACACAAAGCTCACTCCCCAGTCCAAAAGGCCACTTACGGTAACTATAGGCTGAAAAGATCTCAGCCTTCCTGTTATCACCTGGAGGTCTCAGTGGGTTGCAGCCACTGTTCGCAAGTTATTACTTACATTGCAACGTAAAGTCCACACTTTGGGCTCAACAACTAACAGCTAGTTGCTATTTTACACCTAACTCAGTAGTACTTCATGTAGTTGCATCACTGTCAGAACATAGCTAGTAGTTTGCAAGGTCTAGTCTAGTTTGTGTAGTCGCATAATATGCAATTTACCTTCAGTGATCCAATAGCAATCATCATCTCTAGACTGCTAGATTGTTTATATCAAGCTATTATCCCCCAGTGATATTTTTAAAGTTGTATATTTAGTTGTATATAAAAATAACCCAAATTAGGTTAAAAATGGACAAATCCAGCAGTTGGGTTAAATGTTTGACCCAACCTGCTGAGTAGTTTTATTTAACAAAAAATTACTATATTGCTAGCTTAAAATGAACCCAAAATATGTATTAAACATGTATTAAAGGTGAAGTAAGTAGAACTTCAAAAACACTGTTTGGAAGTTAGTCGGGCCGACACCAATAACAAATGTGTAACCAATCAGCATTAGGGAGCGTATGGCGCTCAAGGAGAGAGAACGAGGAAGAGGGAGATTTGAAAAAAAGAAAAACAAACAAGCTGCAGAACTGCAGATGGGACACAATACAAAAGAGCTCAAAAGAATATCACTGGAATGAAGGTTTAAGGCTGGGCAAGCGCTTTAGGACCTACGTTTATATTAGAAAAGCTTTCCAGCGCTGGAGCGGGAAGGCCTGAAAACAGACTCGGAGGCTGCTTTCATTCGTTTCACATGTGAGGAACACTTGGTTTTGATTGTCTGGAGCTGCTGTGCATTCGGTGACTAACAACGAACACTTTGTATATACTCTTGTGTACTGTACGTTCATTTTTTCTGCTTCCTTGTCATTCGTTCATCAACTGCGCTTTATTTTACGTGAAGCGTTATTTTGTTGCACGTCAGCTGTGATAAACACACATCCACTCTCGCATTGCGTGTGTAACAGTGGCCAGATAGCGAGAGTTGTGCAGGTAAACCACTGCACACTGACGACTGCTAGAGAATGAGGTGTTTAGCATCATTGTTAGCACACTCGCCTCGCCTGCCAGCAGCGATCAGGCTGGAGTTCTAGACCGACTCGGAGCAGGGTGGTTAGGATTGGAGTGTGAGTTTTATGAGGCGGAGCAATGAAGAGAGGGTTGGGTTTGTCTGGGTTGATTTCAAATATCAACATTGTCCAACAGCGTTTTTCAAAATCTACTAATCGTATCTTTAAAGTCCCCCTTAAGACTCATCTTTGATCGCACAAATTACATATTTAAACTATTTTTAATGCCTTAAAATAGCTTGAATGTAACTCTACACACTTGCTTCATTTAATATACACAGATCTATGAATATGATAATTAGCCCCGCCTCCACTTCACAAGCTCTGACGAGATCCACTCGGTCAACTTACTGACATAAACGCTGCACAATGGTATCGCTTTTTACAACATTGGACACATAACGCTAATTAATACAATTAGCGTTTTGCTTGACTACATAATCAAACAGCAATTAATTTGTTGCTAATGTTACACAAACCATATTCATATTCACGAGTCAGACAGCTGCCTTCTAATAATCAGTATCCTTAGAAACGCTTTGAACAACTCAGAATGTCAGTGGAGAAAGGCATATAGTTCATCATAACATTGGTACATAACACATGGTTTGGTTTAAAGGTGCCCTAGATTCAAAAATTGAATTTACCTCAGCATAGTTAAATAACAAGAGTTCAGTACATGGAAAAGACATACATTGAGTCTCAAACTCCATTGTTTCCTCCTCCTTATATAAATCTCATTTGTTTAAAAGACCTCCAAAGAACAGGCGAATCTCAACATAACACCGACTGTTACGTAACAGTCGGGGTGAACGGCCCAATATTTGCATATGCCAGCCCATGTTCCCAACATTATAAAAGGCATTAGACAAGGGCAGCCAGTTAACGTCTGGATCTGTGCACAGGTGAATCAACAGACTAGGTAAGCAAGCAAGAACAATAGCAAAAAATGGCAGATGGAGCAATAATAACTGACATGATCCATGATATCATGATATTTTTAGTGATATTTGTAAATTGTCTTTCTAAATGTTTCGTTAGCATGTTGCTAATGTACTGTTAAATGTGGTTAAAGTTACCATCGTTTCTTACTGTATTCACGGAGACAAGAGCCGTCGCTATTTTCATTTTTAAACACTTACAATCTGTATAATTCATAAACACAACTTCATTCTTTATAAATCTCTTCAACAGTGTAGCATTAGCCGTTAGCCACGGAGCACAGCTTCAAATTCACTCAGAATAAAACGTTAACATCCAAATAAATACTTTACTCACATAATTCGAAGCACGCATACAGCATGCATGACGAACATCTTGTAAAGATCCATTTGAGGGTTATATTAGCTGTGTGAACTTTGTAAATGCGCTGTAATATAGTCGACAGCTCATGTGGCAGGGAGCACGCGAATTAAAGGGGCGGCGCTGCCTAAATCAGTGCATTGTTAATGATCCCCGAAAATAGGCAGTTAAAAAAATTAATTTAAAAAAATCTATGGGGTATTTTGAGCTGAAACTTCACAGACACATTCAGGGGACACCTTAGACTTATATTGCATCTTGTGAAAAAGCATTCTTGGGCACCTTTAAAGCATGTTAAAAATACCACATATGAACAACATTAAAAACTTTTCATTAAAAACGCCTTTTCACCACAGTGGGAATTCAAGATGTTTAATAAATGAACATTTATTAATAGGTTTAATACATAATAATTAAATAATAAAAAATATTAAATTGCTTTTTAATAAATGTTCAGCTTTTGATTATTATTGTTGCCTTTACTAATTATGTGTCTAATTTTTAATTTCCAACCTATTTTGTGTTAATTAGCCATATAAACAACAGTTGAGTTAAATAAAACTGCCCAGCAGGTTGGTCAAACATTTAACCCAACCACTGGGTCAAAAAAAAAACACAAACACTGGGATTTGTCCATATTTAACTCAACTTGGGTTGTTTTTAACCCAGCAGATTTTAGAGTGTAGTACATCCAACTTTATCCCAATACATACAGTACACTCAAGCAATATATCATCGCAATATATCAGCCTATGCATAGCACTTTGTCTTTAATAACATGGGATTTTGGCCAAATGATAGAAAAAACTGAGCGCTCACATAGCTACAGTCATAGGCGCCGATCCCGTAGGTGCTCGGGGGCTGGAGCACCCACGGAAATGGTCGAGCACCCACGGAAAAATACGAGATATTCTGATGGGCGTCAATCTATCGCTTGACTCTTCTTTCCAGGGAAATCACTAACAAAATGCACACAAACATGTCCCTGCTCTTGATATACAAACATTAATGAACTTCTTTTAACTTTATGAGGGAAAAAAATAAATGAGGGCAGATTCGAACCACTGATAATTAGAGCACGGCTGGACCTCTGACTCTATTAACAAAAATGCTACCACTAGACCATTAGGGAACACGAAAACTGATCGCGGATTTATCTGTAATATAATATGGATGTAATTATGGTGGGGGGCGATGTGGGGCACTGGGCACCCACCGGCAGAAACATAAATCGTTGCCTATGGTTACAGTAAACTTTATAACTTTAAGTTAATGAAAACACAATGAAAACGTAATGTGATGCACTTACTGCCATAGATGCTGCAGTTCTAATGACGGACAAAATGCATATGTCTGAAATTATTCTAAATTTGTGGGTCAAAAACTCTTTTTGAGTTTGATTTTGGTAAAATGTTAATAATATAATGACGCATAAAAGTGTCTGACTATATATAAAGCCACAATATCAACTTTGACAACATGGTGGCATACAATTACATACAATGTAAACAAATAGAAGTCTTAAAGGAATAGTAGCAAAAAGAGCCAGTTTAATTTAGAGAGTCAGCAAGAGTGTGTCATAAATTGTAGTTAATAAAATTGATTTTTTTGCGGGGGGGGGGGGGGGGGGTATAAATAAAATGGACTATAATATATAAATAATATGGACTATAATCACGTAGAAAATACACTATGAGACACATGATGCACAACCAGTAGTGTACAGTATACCTAGACCTGACAGGAGCTGTAAGGACTGTAAATATTACGGAACATTATTGCAGGAACGAACAGGGTTGAGAAGGCCAGCTAAGACGGAGTATGTGTGGGTCAGCAAGGCCTGGTTTATCTCTGTTTACTGTGGGATTGTGGGTTTTGAAAGTATTAGTGTAACGCACTCACAAACACACACTTGACTCAGCAACTCTTAGAATTTCTGTGAAGCCTGAAAAATACAGCTGACTGTGTGTCATCGGGAAGAGAGGAAAAAGCGAGGGGTTGAAGGAATTTAACCCCGAGTAGATGCCCTAAATGCCCTTAAACTATCTTCCAAATGCCAGTGGGACCGTCTCGTACGTGTTCAAACACACACATCAAACAATAAAAAAAATGATTTTTGTACCAAAGCCATTTTCAAATGACCTGGATACACGTGTGAGCTTTATCTGAATAATTACCCTCTCGTCTGTTCATCAACAGATGTGTTTAAGTAACTAAACCTTAATGAAAGACAGCGAGACCATTCGTGTGAGGTTCAGAATGAAGACAAAGCTCTGGGATCACAGCAAGTCTATCAGCTGGGGAAATCACAGGGCTAAAGCCTGCTGTGTGTACAACTAGCAGAGCTCCTGTATGCTAACAGTCGTGATATTTCACAGCCGAGCCCCCTGCCAGGACCCTGCTCTGAATCGAAATGCCACATCACATTTCCTTCAGCCATTTTCCCCGGTTAGAACGGTTTATCAGTCAGCGTGTACCCCTGCGTGAGACATATGTCCCCAGAACAAGTCTTTCTCCAATAAGCTTTATTGTTTTAATCATTATGACAAGCAAAGTCATTCAAACTGCAATTCTGACAAAAGGCATAAGTGTTTGAATAAGCACCATCTATATGTCTTAGGCTTGCTTTGTCTAATCTGCATACGCAACATCTGTTCCTCCGCCGTGAAAAGCGTCTTAATGATGAACAAGACATATGATGTCATCAGCCGAAGCAGATGGATCACCGTCATCTATAGGTACAGCAGCGAATGACATTCTGAGGGCTTAAAGATGAGCAGATACGCAGCTGTTCGTTCAGGAAATCACACAGTCTCTCATAACCTCTCTGTGTCAGTCACTCACAAACACATGCAGACTTCAGTCTCTATTGTTTGAGGGTGAACAGACAGGTCCCTCAGAATTATTGTGCTCTAGGGAGACAGAGACACCGTATGTGTGCTCTGTGGGGACAGGAAGAGGAAGTGGGGAGGTTCTCTAGGGGACTGGGATGCCATCAGACCTCTGTGGTCTCTGTGAGTGAGCGCTTTACAATGGCTTAAGTTAACAAAGCTTGAAAGGCCACAAAAGATCTTCTGTGGAAAACTGTCAATTACACGTGATGTATAACTTACACAACTGGGGAGTAATATTTTACTGATACTCATTGGGGGGATTTTGCAGGAAACACACTATGGTTTAAAACAGTGGACAGATGCATGTGCTTTCAAAAGAAACTCGTGCCAAACCAAAGTGGTGGCTTGGAAGGGATATCTGCATCAAGGAACCATGAAACTACAGCCAAGGACTTGGTTGGGTTTGACCACAAAAGTTCTGAAAATGCAGACATGGGAGGATTTTGGGAATGTGTTGCAAAACGGAAATGTCTCTCCAATCATCTGATCACTGTTCTAGAACAGAAGATGTAAAAAAACAACCCAAGTTGGGTTGAAAATGGACAAACCCAATGACTGGGGGGTTAAATGTTTGCCAAACATGCTGGGCAGTTTTATTTAACCCAACTATTGTTTAAAAGTTACTATATGGCTGGCTTAAAATGAACCCAAAATAGGCTGGAAATTAAAAATCAGACACATAATTACTAGAGTCGGCAATAATAATCAAAAGGTGAACATTTAAGCAACTTAATAAATGTTTATTGTTTAATTATTATGCATTAAACTTATTAATGCATATTCATTTATTGAGCATATTAATAAATGTTAATTTCCAACATACTTTGGGTTCATTTTAAGCAAGCAATACAGTATTTTTTAAACAATAGTTGAGTTAAATAAAACTACCCAACCACTGGGTTAAAACAAGCCAATCGCTGAGTTTGTCCATTTTCAACCCAACTTCGGTTGTGTATTACATTTATCAAATATACCAAATTCATGCATTTATATTTGTTATTTATTAAATGTATACATTTATTAAAATGCTATAATTGCTGAATAAAAATTATAATTTTGATATATTTTATTTTTAATCACAAAACCATATAAACCATCATGAAAACAGAGAACAATTGTAAGATCTTGGTACAGGTGCTTTGAACAGATTTTTCTGTTTACATATGTCCATTATGTTTATTAAAGTATAACTTAAAAAAAAAAAAAAAAAAAACAATGTTTACTGCGATAAAGTAAAAAAATGAAACTTATTTTATTTGAGCTAGTTGCCAAGGCAACATTTATCATTTTCGTTTAGTTTAACTTGATGGATTAAATAACTAAAGCAGAAAAAATAATACTATATTGACATTTAAAAAAAATAAAATTAATAAAACTAAAACAACAAACAACAAAATGACTAAAACTGAACTAAAATTACAATGAAAACACAAAAAATAAAAATACCGAAACAATTCAAAATATAAATAAAAACTATATCTCTTTATTGTAGACATCATTCTTACGTCATTGACCCAAATATATGTATTTTGAAAATCCAGCACTACCTGCAACAGACTTGCTACCATTTATTCACCTCTGGTATGCATTAAAGTTCAGCATTTCCCAAATTTCGATACTCTACTGTCAATCCCACAATCCCGTTCCCATACAGTCAATCTGCCGCTCCCATACAGAATTAATTGGAAACACTCCCTCAAGTTCAACTCGGCTCACACCTGTGCACATGTAGGGTTAGCCAACCTCACCACTTCCTACTGGGAATGACCATGTATCAGTCCTCTTAATGAGCTACAAGACTCAGCAGTTGTCCTCCCCAGCCAGCCACAGGAATTCTGGAATGCACAGATTCATCAGTCTGAGCCGACTGCTGCTGTTAATGACCAAGTGAGAGCGAGACACGGTCCCACAGTTTTAGCTAAGTTTTGAGATCAAGGAAAATAAATGCACAAACACATACTCTACAGACAATCTAAATGCTAAAATTCTGCAGTAATTAAACACTGTAAAATTTAATCTTACAATGATGTTTTTGCCATTGGCTATTGCGTCAGCCTCTCTTGTAGGTCTTGTACAAATGACAATGTGTTTTGCTTGTGGGTGATAGTGTGCACTTGTTGAGCTTGGGTGATATTTCAATCTCATTTCCCTTCTGGATATACTTTCTGAATAAATTTGCCATTAGGTCTTTCTTGCGGAAAGTTTCCGCATGATTGCCCCACAACTGTCAAAACTTGTGAAAGACAAACAAGCTCAGGTGTCTCATTAAAGTCTGTCTCAGAGTTCAGTTTTACACCCACAGTATTAAATGAGTTTAGTTTAAAAATTAATTGCAGGAATAATGACCCCTCTAGCAATATTAATTACAATTCTAAAATGTATTGTAGTAGCCCAAGTATAATCAAATATATTAGTTTTATTTTTTCACCTTCAAAAAATTAATACATAAATAATTAAAAAAAATCTTTTAAATCAGTTCTATCATCCATAATTACATACTGCAATTTGCCTGATGACTCCAACAACCAGCTCTGATGAAATCATCACAATGTATACAGAACATCCAATGTTGTATTAAAATTTAGCTTTTTTTTTTTTTTTTGGAGTAATTTCCTGGCATAAATTTAGCCTATACTCTTTGGAAAACCATTATGCCAATGATCATTATGCCTAGTTAGACAGCTCTCTAGGGTTTGTAACAGATACTGCAACACTTGTGTATCTGTGTAAGGGGATAACAGTGGTAGAAATGCCAAATTTGTACCTCCTTGAAATGGAGAAAATACAGCAAAAGGAAACCTCAGGGTCATGGTGCTTGTCCCATCCATTTCCTCTTGATAGTTTTCTGCAGAGGGTGATTCAACCCATGGAAAGGGGAAGGAAGGATGAGGAAGAGGAAACATGGTAGCAAAGCCATCATCCTTCACTGTTAGTCTATCTGTCATTGATTTGCTCAAAACTCCCTCCTTTCGTTTGCCCATAGGGTCACAGCAAATCAAGACTCAAGGCCAGAGAGAGTCTGTGACAGACGGTTAATGCAGCATGTAGTGAGACAGCAAACAAACACTGAGCTTTAATGGTCACTTTAGCTTCTTTAGAGTTGAACAGACTGAAAAGACAAAAAAAGAGGCGTTTTATCAGAGTCTGGTAACAGGAAGGAACAAAGAGAGACTGTTAAAGGAGGAGTGAGAGAGACACTCCTGGACAATCAATGATGCGATGTTAAACAAGAGCTGAATTGATTCACTTGATGTGCTTGCCATGTAAAAAAAAAACAGAGTAAACATTTAGTTCTGAACAGTGCTGAGGGCCTGTAGCTGTGGTGTATAACACACAGTCATAGCTTATTTGATTCTTTTGCACTTAATTTAATTAAGTTGCACATAAATCATTAAAAATTAATTTGAGACTGGACTTGTAAACAAGATTTGACTTGAATTCCAATTTACAGACTCAGAGAACAGTAAGCTTAAGTAGATGGTATTACTAAAAAAAATATATATATATTATTATTATTATTAATATTATTATTAGGGGACAAGCACCGAAGGCACTTATTGTAATTGTTAGTGTTCTTATTATTATTCCGCTCTGGAAGTCTATGGCAGCCCATAGAAACGTATGTTAAAAAGTTGTGAAATTTGGCACACTGATAGAGGCTAGTCCGAACTGTGTTTATACCAAAGCTGGAGTCTCTAACTCAATCCCTCTAGCGCCACCACCTGTCCAAAGTTTCACTCACGTTTGTGCTAATAACTTTTTAACTATAAGGGCTAGAAACAAAATTCTTTTTTTTCCCCATTTGATTCCTTCAGCCGATTCGATTGCTATGACGTCATTTTCCGTCATGAAAATTTTCCCTATGAAAAACATACTTTTACAAACTCGTCTTAGGCCGTTGTGCCGATTTTCATGAAATTTGAACAAGATCATCTCTGCACTGCTTTGCCCTACTGACACCAAACTTTGCATGTTTCCTTGTCACCTTACTCTGACTACACCACATTAGTTTGATCACAGTGACACCAATTGGTTCACTCTGATAAACCTTTCAATCATATTTCTAATGATTCTATTACAATTTTTCAGCCAATTTGCCTAAAATCATCTTAAAATGTCATTACTTTTTGTTGCAGCTGGTCAGTGTTAATTTCATTGACGAATAATTTTTGTCAATTTTCGTCAACATCATTTTTTCATGAAAATGAGACGATGACTAAATTAAAATGTGTTTTGAATGACTAAAACGATGACTAAAATCTACTCTCATTTTTCGTCAACGAATAAAAACAAAACGAAAATGATAGAGAGGGACGATTTGGGAAGATATCTAGTCAGGACTGCTGTCCTGTGTGGAAGATGCGCACATTTGAAGTGTAACGTGCTGATCTAACCGTGGGAAAATGTGGCGATGGCGTGGCATGGCTCGAGCAGCAGCACTTTAGACTGCTTCGCAATTAATGAATCACGTACATTTATGCCAAGCGATTGCTTACAAGCTAATGTTGATGAATTATGACAATGTTTACTGCACAGTGTTTATATGGTAATATGTTGTAGACGGTTGTAAGAATGCATATTTTATCTCCCTCATCTGAACTTAAATGAGCAGCCTGCTACTTGTACAGTGCAGACTGCAGACATTTCAGAATAAGAGTCACGGTGTATGCGGGATGGTTTATAATTATTTTTTTCCTAGTCATTATTGTTATTTTGTTTACACAAACTGTATTTAACTTAATTTAATTTCTATTTAATTCATAGTAAACTACTGTATCTTCTGTCACAGGAAGGAAAGACTAAGAACATTATTTGACACATTAATCAATATATAAAGTATAAGGGTTATTATAGTTAAAAATAAAACCATAAAAATCTTCATTAGTTGAAATAAAAGTTAACTGAAATAAAAATATAAAAAATTTAAACATTTTATTTCATCTAGTTTCCAAGCTTTGGCTTAACCTGCTGTACTAAAATAACTAAAACAGAAAAAAAAAAAAAAAATATATATATATATATATATATATATATATATATATATATATAGCTATGGAAAAAATTAAGAGACCACTTAACATTGATTTCTGAACTTGGAGTGGTCTCTTAATTTTTTCCATAGCTGTATATATATAAATATAATGACATTTAAAAGCAAACACTAAAAGACGTAAACAAAAAAATACTAACACTTTTAACTAAAATTACAATGAAAACAGAAAAATCAAATCTATTTTTTTTTTTTTTTTACAAAAACTATAATACTACCTGAAAAGCACTGAATTTAGCTCTCTTTCGCGTCTTTTTGCACTTATTAAACGGTTAAAAAAATGTCAGTTTTGGCAAGTAAAGTACAGTTGGTTGTCTTAAGACAGTGCACATAAACAGTTTGGAGAATATCAGACATATGTCAATGTATTGGATCTGTGTATTGTTAGAGAAATGCTTACTTAATGCATTACAATTTAACTAAATTAGATTTTAGCTGACTAAGTCTACTGTATATTTAGTAGACTAAAATGTTATGTTATTTAGTCGACTAAAACTAGACTAAAATTAAAACAATTTCCGATGACTAAAATATGACTAAAACTAAATGGCATTTTAGTCAAAAAACTATAACTTAAACTAAATCAAACTTTGCTGTCAAAATTAACACTGCAGCTGGTCTGACGCTTCCACCATGGCTTATTGTGCTCTTTGAGCTTGGCCCCAATAATTGCTGCTTGCAGCTATATTTATTATTAAATCTTTTAATTCAAGTAAAATCATTAAACTTTATTTTGACTTCAAAAGAAATTACTAGAAAAAGCAATTACAGGTCATCATATTTTACTGCTCCAAGAGAAATTAGGATTATTCTGGTGTTATTTGGTCAGTTCGTCATATCTTCCATCTAAAAATATTTTTTGGTCTATCTAAAAACATTTTCTTTGGTCAGTAACTTTTCATACAGCTACTGTATTATTATTACACAAAAATTATACTGGATGATCTCATCTCCGTAATGCATTATGGCACATAAGGAATTTTATATTGCTTTATCGCACATAAAAAATGAGGAAATCATGTACTTTCCCCACACAAACAATAAATGCATCTGTATCATTTCGCTCTCATAAGGCGCAAGAAAATTCCAGTGGTCTTCTTTGCCTGAGGGCATTTCTGTTCCGATCCGACAAAGACATACATTCAACTGAGACTAATTTCATTAACCACCAGCAAGAAGTATAGTGCTGTCATTCACACACAAACCGGAAAAATAACAAATATTGTATTACCCCGAGTCTTATTACTGTCTCTTCATAATTGACACAGTATTAGATATTATGCAAAACACAATCCAACTACATAAGTGAGTGCAGCTGGGCTGGTATTAGCTGCAGCAGGTCTGTAAGCACTGCAAAAGCCTGGATAAACAAGAGCTGAGAGCCGACCGGCCGGCCGGCATGCTGAGGATCTAGAGGGAAAAGGAGGATTTAATGTGAGGGAGTGTCGGCAAGCTGCAATGGTCAGACATGAACTCACTGAGACATACGGCCAGATGGGTATCTGCTCACCCTGAGCCGGTGAGGTCATAATGATGCCAGAATCATGTGAACGTGCATCATGACAATACTTCAACTATTTTAATGAAACATAGTGTTGATAAAAATATGAAAAAAAAAAAAAAAAAAAAAAAAAAAAAAAGCATGGCTATACTAACAAGAAAAAAAAATGAGAAAGAATATGACTGTTGCAAATAATCCAATAATAGTCAATAATGTCTGGAAATTGAAGCGCTTTGCTTACAGGTTAATTAACACCTAAGCAGATCCTATATTATAGTAATTAGATATATTATACAAAAAAGGATAACATTTACATTTTCAATATACTCTTTCTGTAACAACATATTAAAACACATCTATAACACAGACAATGAATAACTCAAACAAAGAATTCGCAATATCATGTTGCAATAGCGAAATAATAATGTTATTTCAGGAGATCAGGTTTTCACCAAGAACAGTTTTCACATGTTTTTCTTAAATCTTGATGTGTTTAAATTAATATTTAACAGCTTCCCATCATATACTCATCACTTAAAATTTTATTTTCAACTACAATTGAAGAGCTTGGTTCCAGAACACGATAAGCGCCATTTAAAAAAAGTTCTTGCCAAAATCAGTATTGTATCTGGTCGGTATAGAGTGCCCAGGGATGACGCATTTTTGTAGGCAAAACCCGGAAGTGAGTTAGCATTTTAGGACTTCCGGTTCCAACGGCGTCAAGTCTATGGGTTTTTTTGAATGGGTTTTTGCTAAATCGCCTGAAATAAGGTCTGTGGTTAACAAAGCCTCTAAATACTTTCACGTTTTGATCTATGACATAAAACACACCAGTTATAACCCACTTGTGATTTTTTAAACTTTTACTGTGTCTTAAAATCGGCGGTTGATAACAAATTGCTAAAAGGGACTACTTCCTTTGGTGGGGACTTTAGACGTCATTACGTTAAAAACGGGACATTTGGACAGCATTTCTCATGAAAAAGTGGATAAGTATTCATAACAGCACATATCATAATCAGCGAGCATGTTTTTAAATAAAGTTGTTTTTTAAATACAGTTTCGAGGAAGCTTGGTGGTGACGACGTTGATCCGCGACCGATGGTGTGCTGTAGTCCGTTTATAGCCTACTGTTAGCCTTTTATATCTGACGACTTTATTTAGGCTTCAAAATCTATAAATGTTGTGTTAACTCGTAAAGATTATCTTGATAGACAAAACGTGTAAGTGTCATAACCCTTTGTTAAACACAGAGCTTATTTTCTGCGATTTTCCAAAAGTCTATGGGAAAAATGCATAGGCTTTCAACCGAGGGAATCCGTGCGCTGCTAACTTCCGGGTTAGCCTACAAAAACGCGTCATCCCTGGGGCACTCTATTGAAAAGTAAATCTTTATTTTTACTCAACATGCGAAATCTGCCATGTTATTCTGTCATGTTTTCTCCCTTTCTTTCCAAACCACGACAAACGCCAGTCTCCCTTCTCTGCAGAATGTAATACATCCGCTCAAGCCAATCACAGAACACCATTCCACGCACTGTAAACAGTAATGGCAGTGCTCTGAATACACCCGGCATTTCTAGTTTTCCTTATCTATTTTGTACTTTGTGATTAACAAAAAACATAAAAGTGAATAATTGTGATGGCATTTATGAACCTTTGGTGGTTTCTGTGGTGGGTAAGAAACGTAAGCCGTCGAAATCTAATCATTTACGTGAAGAGATTAACAAGATTAGGCACTCGGGAAGAGGAAAAATGAACTTACTTTGTTGTGTATTTGCAACAGTTTCAATATGAAAAATAACTTTTATATCGATTCAATGGAATATTTGCATTTTCAAAAGAAAAAAAAAACATGTCAAGGATTTATTGCATTTTGGGGAAAAAATAATCAGAAAATCAAAATCTGGATTGGAATTTTTAATGTTATTATAACCTAACGATGCCATGTGAACGTATGAAACTGAAAATATTGGTCTTCATCTTGCCACTTTCTTGTAAAGAAAACACATTTTTACTCAAATTAATCAAAATGGATTTATAGCGTTTTGGAAGCAAACTCTTCAATTAGATGCTATTTTAGTAAAACTGGCTAAAATTAAGAAATGACATGACAAAATATTAATTGAATTTTAAGGATATCTTAACAGACAAAATGGAAGATATTCAAATAGACAAAAACTATGACTCAAACAAAAAACTGTAAAGCCAGCTACACTGGTCTATTCATGTTTTTGTCCTACTAAATTAACCATAAGAACTTTACATACAAAACAACACTTGAAAAGCTAGCTGCTCGGCAAAGGTAATTTATTCAGAGACGAGCAGCTATGAAAAATGCATTTTTGTGTGGAGCATGCAAAGATGCAAATTATGTCATCAATAGGAGTTCACTTCCATGATTTAGGAGGGACCGATCATAACAACTGCAAACCATAGTTCACTGCACACCAGATCAACCATTTCAAGAGGACCCGAGTCAGAAAAACTTCTTTCACACCAACCAAACGAACTCAACATGAACCACAAACTGGTGTGAAAGCACTGTAAAAGCTCGGTTGGGCTTTTGTGTAGAGCTTAGCAGATCCTCTGTAATGCTGATTCGCTGATTCGTTGATAATCAAATCCCACTCAAAAGCACATGACTCAAGCCCATGGTGGCTTTTATTGGGTGTGGATCAAAGGCCCAGTCCTGATGGGGAAAAAATGATCTTGCAAGAGAGAGCTCATGTCATTGTGCTCTATATCTCCAGCATGTTTCTAAAATGATTCTTTCATTTGGGAAGCACTCTACCACCTTTCAGCAGTGAGCAGTGAGCAGGTGGTGAATTGAGCGGTAAAGTGTGTGTGTGTTTGTGCTGATGAGATGTCTTTGTACATTCTGTACATGCATTAAGAGAGAGCAGCAGATTGCAGAAGAAGGTTTGGGATAGAGTCATACCACCATTACACTCGTACCCACCATCATCCACATTTCCAGTGGTGGCGGTAGAGCGGGCTTTGATCTTACAACGGAACTGAATCAACACTGAACTGACTTTACACAGAATTTAACTCTGTTTGCATCATTACTGCCATGTTGATCACAGTAAAACTGCTTTGAAACAATGTGTATTGTATAAATTGCTAGAAAAATAAAGGTGACTTGACTTGTCTTGACTAAACATCATGGGTTAAACAGACACCTTTGACCATTTGCCTCATCTGCTTTTTCAGCATCTCACACCCATTTTTTAGACATCAAGACATTTTAGACATCAACCTACTTAGTATTCCTCAAACAATTCATTGTAAATAATACAACAAGAAAAAAAGGTAACACTTTACTGAATAACTACACAGGAACAAATGAGTAATGCATTATTAACACTCTAGTAACTACTATTATCTCATTCGGGTCGGCGGTCGCGCCGGCGATACCACCTCACTTTTTTTCTGAATATTTGAAACCGAGGAGAGGTTCCTTCTTTTCCTTCTCACTTCATTATCTGTAATGATCTGAGACTGCCTCACCCCGTTCACATGGTAAATAGTTTAGGTGAACTGTTTGCATCGCACACGCCCCTCGGTCAATGCCACAAAAAAACAGCAGATTCACTGAACGTTCGTCGTGTTTTGAGGATGGCGCAGTACTTCGGTAAAGATCCCTTCAGATGATTCTGGACAGCGAGGAAGAATTCACTTTTTCCTCTGAGGAAGACTGAGATGACGAACGGTTGTATTTCGAACAGCAAACTGACCTTGAGAAAGGTACGAGGTAAGTTGTTTAGTGTTATATAATTCTTTTTCTGATAATATAAAACTCATACGAATTTTCACACTATTGTGCCTATACTGAATACAGATGTAAATGTTTGAAATGCACTAAATATGTGCGGTCTGTATGGCCCATCAACAGATATTCGTGGCCTATACGGCCAATCAATAGATATTTGTCTGTCCTATGGCCCATCGTTAGCAGATATATATATGCATTGTGCGCCTATACCCACTAATTGCCCATCTGTTTACTTTGGACAATGTATGCTAACAGTGTTTTATTTGTTCAGGAATGTGTCTGCATCATGCCCACCTTCACCAGCATCGTGCACAGGTGTCGTTTGGTTCTCAATGTGATCGAGAATCATACTGAGTAAGTGCACAGATGTAATATTTTATAGATGTAACTGTAAACATCTTCATTCAAAATGTATATGTAAATGTATGGCATTACAGAAACTGTTGTCTTTGTTGTGCTTGAAGATAATATAAAACTCATGAGTTTTCAGACTATATTTTAGCTAGTTTTGGCTAGCTTTTGACAAAATTGCCTTACAATGTCACTTACAAATGTTTGTGTATATATGCTCAAGTGTAAATGCTTGTAATGTGATACTCTCTAAACATATTCATAATATATTTCACACAGTTTTGGTTAGTTCATCATACATGTGGTCTACATCATCATAATGCAAAAGTATATGTTCTTGTATGACATAACAATAACTTCTGTCTTTGTTATGCATGGTCATAGTGATAATCTTATCAGTATGTTTTTTTCCTTTTTTTTTTTTTTTTTCCACACAGATGTGACAATGAAAATTTCCAAACACCTGTTCCAAAGAGATCCCAAGAGATACAACAAACACATGGGGGTGTTGACCTGTCTGATCAGCTGATACAGTACTACTCAACACAGCACAAAACCATGAAGTGGTACAGAAAGATTTTTCTGCACTTCTTGGACGTTGCTTCCACCAACTCTTTCATTGTGCACAAAGAACTATTGTCCGCATGATTGTCCGTATGATTACTGCAGTCTTCATTGTGACATGATCCTTCAGAAATCATTCTAATATAGTGATTTGATACTCAGTTATTACCATTGTTGGAAACCGTTATAATGGTATATCACTGACTGGAAGCAGGTTTTTTTTTTTTTTTTTTTTCTCCACTGCAAAGAAACACCAAACACCTTGGAATGCCAGCTAAGTGATGTTCACTTACATCTTTGAACAGGATGTATTTACAGGTAAAACTTTATATTCAAAATGTGCCCTCATTTATTCCAAATGTGTTTCATTTATATTGTTAACTATATTCAGAATAAACTACCAGGAAAAGAAAAAAAAACTACTTCGTACTTTAATTTTCACTCACATAGCCTTCCTACCTGAAAGAGCTCATTATGCAGGTCATTATGTGGGTCTTTGTCTTCTCAGCAATCACAGCATTATTCATAAAGATTCACGCCTCCATGCATACTGTCTTCCTTGACAAAAAGTGTCTTATAAAATTTAAATCATTATATTGTTTTATATGAACGAGTAGGCAGGACCATTTTTACATCATTTTGAAGCAAAAACTACAACCTCCAATACCCAGAAGTCTTGTGAACATGTATTTATTATTGGTTTTGTGGCCGTATTTCAGTGACTTAAGTTTTTTGTTTTTTCAATAGCCATGCATAAACATTATTTCCTCAAAAATGCAAACATGTACATCTATTTTTCTCACGTATTATTGTAGCAGAGTTTGTGCTGAACACAGCAAAATTACTTGTTGGCCAATAGTATGTTATAAGTAGCTGAAATAAACACAAATGTCAGGGCATGTCAAAACATCTCAAGGGCCCCAGAATCACTCAGACCCCTGGGGGTTAACTATCAAGAAACTCTGATTAACAAACTAGTAAGTAATAGTGCTCATTTGAATGTGGCAGTTCACTATTAGCTAATCAGTAACTACTATTTCTTTTTCATACCTCCCAGAGAACTTCTAAGAACTGCTAAATACAGGTTCATAATTAATGTGAATAATGCATAATGTATAATTCATTCTAAAGTGAAGGTCATGGTAACCCACTAGTAATGACTGAAGAATTACCAAATCCTTCAGAAGGAATTACTAATTATTTGGATCAGTATTCTAAAGTGAGAAATATGATAACTCTCTAGTAACTACTGAAGTCACTGTAAACTTTTGAGGTTTTTGTAAAGTATTGGATAGTAATAACTCAAGAGTTACTGCATAATTCTAAAGGAACTACTACTTATTTGTATAAGTATTCTAAAGTGAAGATCATGGTAACCCACTAGTAATGACTCAAGTGTTACCAAATACATCAGAAGGAATTAGTGTACAAAACGGTACAAAAAACTCAAAAGTTTACAAAGTTTACAAAAGTGTTAATAATGCATTACTCTTTTGTTCCTGTGTAGTTATTCATTAATGAAGGTTTAGTATTCTAAAGTGTTACCAAAAAAATATATAAAAGAATGCCTGTTTTCCCATTCATTTTTTTTTTTTTTTGTGAAAATTGTATAGGGTCGCTAATGACCCGATGTGTAAAAGTGTAAGTATATTTTTTTTCTGCACAACAATAATTGAATCTTTGATTACTGAATAAGTGATATTCACCTTTATTCCACAAGGTGGCAATGTCTGATACACAATGATGAAGTGACGTTTCACTCATAGTTACTGCAGGCAGAAAAGATTTACTACAGAAGGTACTAAACGCAATCAAATATGACTGTCACTGTCACTGTCAATGGATCTGGTGAAGAAGTTGTCAGCACCAGCGGTCAAAATATTGATTTTGAAGATGTTGAAAATGATATGTTTTGAGAATAAGTTATTTTCAGATTGCAAATATGAGCCAGATGCTGAATGTACTGGGAAATGAGCTCTGATGAGGACAGTGATCATGGTATAAAACATCTACTCAAACTGAGCCCTTCCAAGCTCCAAAAGATAACAAAATATGCTTTATTTTCACTTTATTTCATTACATTACCCTTTAAATTGCGCAAATTGAAATTGCAAATTGAAAATATGTCCAATAGCACAAAAACGCGAAAAAGTTTTTACGCTCATATGAGGTGGTTTTTCAGGCAATTCAAAAAATGAATATTTTGCAAAACTGCAATGGAAACAGTTTTATTCACATTTACAGGTCACCTGCCATCTGTAAAAGTTGATCATTCTTTAAAGATGGCGCAGTATGTTTGGACAGAAGACAAGAGTTCTTCATTAAACTCATAAAAGACAAAAGGCCACTCCCAAGTATAAGGGGCTTTCCTTGCCATAAATGCTTGGATAACATGCCTACGACTATTTTAATTTAAAAAATTGGCTAGTGCAGCAGCTGGAATATACATAAACCTACCAACATCCGTTGCCAAGATTTTTGGAATGACTTATCGCGAGAGGAAAGAAAAAGATATTTTAGTCACATAACAATGGTTAATGGAAATGCCGTCATTTCGCAATAGTTTTTTTTTTAATCGATATTTAGAAAATATCGCAAAAATCTTATTGCTCTCATACTCATGATACTTGCTACACTTAGAGAAAACATTAAACTAAATGATGTATTACATAAAGGAATGAAAATAATCACAATATTTAAAATGTTGCCTAAATTGTTCGTCAGCAAAACCATTGTGATCCTATGTTAAACATTTAACATCCCAAGTAATGGATTTGCAATATTTGGCCTTCTCTCTCTGGCTTTTACTAAACAAAGCCATCAGAATGGACTTCATTTCACCAAATGGAGAACATACCCTGATCATAATCAGGTTTCAGCATCAACAAATACCCACTGCCTTTCATCAGGCCCAATTACCTCTTCACTAGGAGCCGAATACATTTCCCCTTTTAATATGATGTCTCCAAGAGCCACGCGTGCAATTGGGAGGGACTCATGCAGTGTACGATCAACCTCTCGGCTTACGGCACACATGCTAAAGTGCACTTTTTACCCTGCACATGCATATGGAAAGGACCATTCACCTTGCAGACCGCAGCATCATTAAAGTCAACACGGGGGTAAAAGCACAGACACTCACATAACCTCTTAAACAAAGAAACGTCTCTACGACTGCTCTGATGGCCAGCTAAAGGCAGAAAGGCTAAGAGTGAAGTTTGTCCATGAGTAAATGGATTCTGTTTAAGTGGAGATGAAAGCAAAACCATTGAGACGAGGCCGCTGTAAAAGACTAAGGGGTCTGGGTTGACGTCCATAACCTTGTGTCTCAGGAAGCGGCTTTATTTACTCGTAAAGAGGCCAAGACTGGAAACCAGGCCTCGTGGGCCCCGAGACTTCAGAGGGCTGGTAATACCAACATCAAAGGTTTATTGAGGAAGTAATGCAGGTAGTAACATGAAGGTCTGGATATGAGATTAAGTAGCAGAGAGTCCAGCGTCCTGGCTGGTTCGACTTCCTCGGTTAGTGTAGGACGAGCCAAAGAGGGGAACGTTGTCACAACAACATTATCGCATGTGCTAACCGCTCGTCTTCACAGCTGGAGTTCTGGGAGAGATAAGGCTTTGTCAGGGCCCTTATTACCCAGCCTGGTGCCATTGTTAGCGGGCTGTTTTGAAGTACACAAAGCCGCCTGCTTGAAGGGGCGCGAGGGTCTTTTGTTACAAGCTCTGCACTCCATTTTTAATCTGCCTCTGTCGTGCAAAAACACTACAAACTGAACAGGAAATGAGTCCTCATTCTTTTTCTTTTGTTCATGGAGTCATATCTAATATCACTATTACTATTTCATCTAGCTGGAGCAGCAGACAGAGCTCTATCCCCCACAGGGCGGCAGTGCTATTGAAGAGAGATTAGGGCTGACTGTGCAAGGGGTGCGTGAGGTCCTCGGTGTGTGGCTTTTGAAGAGCGATGGAAGGTTGTAAGACTCTTTCAGCAACAGATCACCTGGCAGGTAGAAATACGTCAGGTAGTCAGACAGATGTAGAGTGTCCAACCCACCTGCCGATTCTCCTTTCCCCTCTTCACATGGGCCAAACTACCGCCGCATGTGTCTCCAGTGAGACATCACTGCACATCGTGCCGCAAAGTAAGTCTTCATCTCTCTTAAACGACCTCCTCTT
The DNA here is from genome assembly GCF_018812025.1 of Megalobrama amblycephala. NCBI lineage: Eukaryota > Metazoa > Chordata > Actinopteri > Cypriniformes > Xenocyprididae > Megalobrama > Megalobrama amblycephala. The sequence goes on from NC_063049.1 coordinate 21,632,901, forward strand.
GTCATTCCATTCACATGGCATCATCTCTATCAAACTCTTCTCTCTCCTGACTGTCTGAAGCCTGTCCTTCATCTGCAGACTGACTAGTGCTCTATGGATTCTTCATTGGCTGATGCAGAAATCTAGAGCGTAGGGTAACCTATCCGTTTTACGTCATGTGGGAGTTTTACTGCTTTTTTGCAACAGGACAAAAAAAGTGGTCAACCGTTTGATGGCAAACAAAAGAGCATAGCTTCAAGCAAGAAGGCACAAATCAATTTCCTCTCACCCCATCTCTCATCCAGTACCTCGGAGTTTGCTGCAGTGGCATGAATGAAATGTCGCCGAATGAAAGTACAGAGGAGGCCTGATTCTGGAGAATTTGTATCCGCTGTCGTCTATTTGCACATATAGCATGAAAATGATTAACTGCACTTGAAGCTTTCGTGAAATTAAAAATAAAACACCCAAAACTATATATGGTACCATAACCAAGACGAACTATATCTGTATGTGTGAAATTCTGGAGGGAACGTCGGACAGCGTGGCATGTGGACGTAATGACCTGCCATTAATCAATCTATGATCTATAACATGTAAAATGGGAACATGAAAGAAATATTCTAAAAGCAACTCATGTAAATGCCCTAATCAAAATATTGTCATATTCAGAATAAGGTCAGTAATTAGATTACTGCTGTCCATGTAGTTTGGAACCAACGATCCAATCAATTCCTGAACCTCAACCTGCCTTTTTATCTTCTTGAGAAGCTCGGATATACATCCCAATAAGGAAGAAAAGACGATCGCAACTTCCATTTTATGCTGACTTTAATAGTTTTATTAAGGATGAAGAATCCTGAAAATAAATGTATATCAGTTTCCACAAAAATTTTAAGCACAAATGTTTTCAACATTGATAATAATAAATGCTTCTTTAGCAGCAAATAAGCATATTGGAATGATTTTTTCCAATTTCATTCTATCGATATCCACCATTTCTTGCAATGTGAAAGACAGACTTGCAATTCATTAGCTGCTATAGGTAAACAACAACTGGAAAAATAACAGTGCAGTAAATGGTAAAACTATTTGTGCTACAAACCAGTATGTTTATAATTACGACAATACATTAAAAAAATACGGCAAGAAAGCAGTACATGGTAAAGCTATGCACGCTACAAAGCAGTGTGTTTATAATTATGACAAAACATTGAAATAATAAAATAAGAACTACCAGTTTGCAATATCAAGCAGCATAACAAGCTGTTTTGTACAGCTAAAATATACTGGAAGCGGATGATACCGGAAGCCTTGCACATTCAAGTTAGAAATGGTCACTCTCCATTAAAAATAAGCACCTAGCTAATTTATTAATACAGAATTGTTTGCTTTGCCCAACAGTTTCTTCCACCAAACTTAAAAATGTTTGCAGCTTTTTCCTTGTATTGTTTCTGCTCTTATTGCTCTCCTATTCCTCTCTTTGCAGCTTTGTATCTAAGATTGACAATGACAGCTTTCTCTACCTTCTGTCACCATCTTTTTCTTCCCCCAGCCCTTTCCTTTTCTACATCCACCTTTTTTCTCTTTGTCTCATCATCCGTCACTCCTCTATCAGCGTTTCTATCTCCTTTGCCTTTTTTTTTTACATTTCAATCACTCGCTCTTTCAGCTTTTGCTCTTAAAATGTATCTACAGTCATCTTTCACTGTCTGTGAGCTATTCTTCCCATACATTAATCTCCCTGACTACCGTATCTCAGTCCAGACAGTCCAGTCACACACAGAGACGTCAATCCATCAGTCACTGAGTCAAGCAAACAGTTTATAAATGCAAAGCTCAATGTGTGTCGCGTACAAAACCAAGCAACTGCTCACTAACCAAATAAAATCATTAATGTCACCGTGCATAATTTCCACAATTATGAGCGTTTGAAGACCTTACATGTTTATTTCAATCCACTGAAGGGTTTAATCTCCAGTGTGCAAGCAGAACTAGTGGTTTTTGGGTAATGAGTCGCAGTCATGCTTCAGACCACTGCATACTAACTAATCAGTGGCAATGATGCAGTGAAGGGTGCGTTCAACACAGCGTGCATAAGAGATGTAATTGAACAGTGAGAGGATTAATTCACCAGAGAATTTACTAGAACAATGTGTGAACAAATGTGAATTGTCTTTAATATGGTGAAAATACAGTAGACGTCATCATTTACAATAAAACAAATAAAGTGCTTAGAAACAAAAAAGTGGCTTTGCAATCTTTAGGAAAAGCGGGAGATATTCCGCTTACCAGCAAACATGGAGAGGACAGCGGTTGCATTTAGTGAAACATGCTCACAAAGCACTAAATAGAATCTGGATTGATAGTGCAGTTATATTGAGAAATGATGATCACTAACATGGTTTGCAATGTTTTTTACATTATTTTTGATAAATTTCTATCCAATTATTTATACATTATTGAGAAAAATATATATAATAAATGTTTCAAAATGTGTGTTTACATGGATCTAACATTCCAGAATGAGATGGTTATCAGTTTATTGTTGCTCATATAAACATAGTCGTTGTTTCGAGTCAAAACAAACCCTTCCTGATTTTCAGTGGTTTTTGAATAACTTAATTCATATTTTAATTATAAAATTAAAAACTACACATGTATAATTGTTTAAAATATATATTTTAAATCATAATAATATTGTAATAGCATTGTAATAACAATGTTATTACTATATTTTTGATCAAATAAATGCAGCCTTGGTCAGCATGAAAGCCTCTTTTCACACTTAAAGGTGCCCTAGAATTAAAAATTGAATTTATATTGGCATAGTTAAATAACAAGAGTTCAGTATATGGAAATGACATACAGTGAGTCTCAAATTCCATTGTTTCCTCCTTATATAAATCTCATTTGTTTAAAAGACCTCAGAAGAACAGACGAATCTCAACATAACACCGACTGTTACGTAACAGTCGGGGTGTACGCCCCCAATATTTGCATATGCCAGCCCATGTTCAAAGCATTAGACAAGGGCAGCCAGTATTAACTTCTGGATGTGCACAGCTGAATCATCAGACTAGGTAAGCAAGCAAGAACAATAGCGAAAAATGGCAGATGGAGCAATGATAACATGATATTTTTAGTGATATTTGTAAATTGTCTTTCTAAATGTTTCGTTAGCATGTTGCTAATGTACTGTTAAATGTGGTTAAAGTTACCATTGTTTCTTATTGTATTCACGGAGACAAGAGCCGTCGTTATTTTCATTATTAAACACTTGCAGTCTGTACAATTCATAAACACAACTTCATTCTTTATAAATCTCTCCAACAGTGTGTAATGTTAGCTTTAGCCATGGATCACAGCCTCAAATTCATTCAGAATCAAATGTAAACATCCAAATAAATACTTTACTCAATACGACGCATGCATGCAGTATGCATGATGAACACTTTGTAAAGATCCATTTTGAGGGTTATATTAGCAGTATAAACTTTGTTTATGCACTGTTTAAGGCAAGCGCGAGCTCTGTGGGCGGGAGCGTGAGCATTTAAAGGGGCCGCAACATGAATCGGCGCATTTCTAATTATGCCCCAAAATAGGCAGTTAAAAAAATGAATTAAAAAAAATCTATGGGGTATTTTGAGCTGAAACTTCACAGACACGTTCAGGGGACACCTTAGACTTACGTTACATCTTGTAAAAAAACATTCGATGGCACCTTTAAAAATCTTACTGATCCCAAACTTTTGAATGGTAGTGCACATACATTAAAATACATTCAACTGTAATGCATTACTTATTGCTTCTTAACTGTATATTGCGTGCGACTCCAAAGACTTGCCTGTTATAGGGCAAAAAAGGTAACTGTTTGTTGGATGCCAACTACTGAGTCATAAATTCCTCTCATGCTGCTGTGAATTTATCTAAATTAATACATGAAAGATGTTGACAAAGGAGGCTGTAGCTCATTTCCTGTGAGGGGCCAAAGTTTGAGTGGCACTGCTATGGTAATGGCCAAGTGAACGGGGTTCTCAGCATTTGGTTATTTACAGAAAGTGCTGAGTGGGGCAGAATTTGGATGATTGTGGATCGACGGGCACTACGCTGAGGGAGATACAGGAAGAGCCAACACACAGCTGCACAGTTGTAGTCTCTGACTTCACACAGCCTCGCATGCTCCAGCACTTCCTGTAGGAGTGCCCCGACCTCCTGCTCTACTTCCTGCCCAACACTGAATCAACAAGCATGGATAAGAGCAGGAAGTCAGACTACAAGGTGGGCAGAAGGGTGTGTGCAGAGAGGCCAGCGCTCCGGCGGCGGGTGTGTGGGTCGCCAGGTTCATCAGGAAAGATATCAAACAGACAAAAACAAAGGGAGGGAAAGTTGAGGGGAGAGAGAGTGACAGGTAAAGACGTCTGAACATCAGAACAGACAAAAGCTAGCATTCTTACACATCCCACAGGGGTTGAGACAAAGGCAGGAAGCTCAGGACTTCCCGTCCTCAAGGCTTGAGGAACTACAGCGTGACTATGACCTTCCACGGCTAAGACAGCAAACAGAGCCCTGTTGGGCTTTAGAGACAGACATGACAGTGCAGAGGCATGTGTCCTCAGAGACACATGATATCACTGCAGATGACCCAAATAACATGCCACTACATTTCCTGTTGGTCTGAAACACAGGAAGTGCCCTGACGAAGAACACCTGTATCCAGACCTTACAACCGTCTATGCAGTCCGCTCATTATCTGTGTGGGGTGGTTTGATTCAGTGATTAAACATTTGAGATGGTAAATGAAACGCTGTGGGTTCGAACCTCACAAGGTGATGCATACGATATTACGACTGTGTTCTTAACAAGACACTTAGGGCCGGATTTACTAAACAGGGCAAATTAGATTGAGAGCGCAATTGCAAAAAAGCACCAATGGGAGTGGAAAGTACTGTGTGTGATCTACTGACGATGCACAAATTAAAAAACAATATACCAAGAACAGTGCAAATTAGCATCTGGTTTAAGACGTGTTTTTTTTGGGCTGTAAATAATGGTGCAAATACCAGTAAATTGACTAAATCACAAACCTTAGTAAACCACCTTGTATGATTCATTTAAATGATCTCCTCCCATAAATGTTGCATCTGAAAGGAAAACTCCTACAAATACATATGCAATAAGGTCAGCCGCAAAAATAACTGTGGCCATGTCTTTTCAGTGCTAATATTTCACTGTGTGTCTTTAGTAAATCCTGACGGTAGTTTTTTAATGCCAAAAGAAGGTTTGGATTCATTGAAAGTTCACATTTTTCAAACTTCAAAAGTACAAAAAGGCATCCGAAAAGCAATCCATTTAAATCAAGCAGTTTAATCCAATTTCCCATAAAAGATGTGATTTATTTATATGATGAAAAGTTCGAATTAGGGCTCTTATTCACATTCAACATTAATTAAAGCACATACATATACACATCAAATATGGTAAACTCGGAAGGTCAACCTAACTTGCTTGACACGAGAGAACCAGAGGGATTTTTTTTCTTAAAAATATTTGAATGTGTGTTCCAAAGATGAACTAAAACCTTACAGATTTGGAATGACGATGGCAAATGATAACAGAATTTTTATTTTTGGATGAACTGGCCCTTTAACGCAAGATTTCTCTAACAGGACTGTCCCCTAAAAAGTATCCAAATGAAAATATCTGCTAAATTCTACTAATGTGGGGTAAGCTTCAGAAAACAATGGAAACAAGACAGGAAATATAAATGAAAAAGGTGAACAGAGGAATTGGAGGATCTTTAAGTGGAAATTTAGAGTAGAGACCTAAGTGCGGCACGGGACAAGATTTGACGGGCAAGTGTGAGTGCGGGCGGTAAGACACTCGTGTGTGCGGGATGCGGGAGAATAAAATGATTTGTGGGACTCCCGCAAAATATATGTTATTCATCTATTGCACAAAAGCCACAAGAACAACTAAAATTAAATAAAAATGATTTACAGGTGCAAGCATAGGCGATGTCACGTTTGCAGTGCTTTGTTGTGTGTGTGCGTGAAGCGCCGGCGCAATCAAAAAGCAGTCTTTGCAAGGGACTTGCCTCATCGTCATGGCAATGGTTCATGGTCTCGTCAGATTAAGTCAGAGTTTGTTGTTGTTTGCTGGACAATCATACCACACTGCTCAGACATTCCCCTATCAGACAAACGCTGATAAAACATGTTCAGTCGGGTGAAAACAAACTACAGCGGTATCACACACGTATCACACTAGCTTCGCATTCGTCAAGGAACTTGCTAACTAGCACACTATTAGGAAAGGCGATTTGCAAAGATTCATAAAAAAATCTATAACGTTACTCACGTCTTCTGGAGGTGAAGCTGGATCATGAACAGTTGGTATTGAACCATCCTTCAGTAACTTTTTAGCAAAACAAACTTTTTAGCGCAGACATAAACACACATAAGTAGATCCGGGGGTGCATTCCCTTCAAAAACAAAATTAATCCACTGCATCTACAGCAGCTCAGATATTGAGAGTACAGGACAGCTGCTATGTTCATTCTTATATCCAAAAACAAAACACCTCAGTTGCTTTGGAGACATTCTTGTCTACACCTGTGCAGCGTCGAAACAATGGCGGACTGTTTACAGCTCACTCAGGGCGGGTCTATGCTAAAACGGCAGTGTCCGTCAAAAGTCGTGGGAGTGGCCTGTGCAAATTTACATCACTTTCAGAATCTGTGAATGGCTTGATCTGACAAAGTGCTTATGATTTGTGGGGATTAAAAAAAAAAAAAAACACTGGGTGGATTTTTATCATTATAGGGTGGTTGTGTACACACACTGCCAACACACATGTCCAAACACCATGTAAAAGTGGATTTTGCATCCAATGTCTCATTTAATAACAAATAATTTATGTGTAGGTTGTGGATAGGCAAGACTAAAAAATCTGCCCCGTGCAGATCTCCAGAGGCTCAAAACTCTTGTTAGTGTTTCCTGCAACGTCATTTTGAAAGCACAGCATCATGCAAGTTGGAAGTCTAAATTAAATTTGGTAAATTAAAAGGGCCTGGTAACGTGAAATACAACAAAAACAGCATTGTTCTATTGTGTTGTCTTTGCAAGCTGCACACACACATACACACTCAAAAACAATCTAACAAGCACTGCAACCAGTGCAGTCCAACTCACAAACAAATGACTCACAAAATCATAATTCTGTAGGAAACACTGCATCATCCACAAGCAACCAAAGCCACTTGCAGTGTTTATGAATAGGGTGTTTGTTGTGTATGTTCAAGCATAGTGTTTTACGCAATTCATTCACTGGAAAAGAAGAAAAGACCAAGAGAGGAAAATACTTTAAGAAAGGTTTATTAGCAACAGATAGGAAGAGTTAGATGTATAAGACATGGCGTCTACACTGGAACTGATGACTGTAGCGCTGCATTAGATTTTTAGACAAAGAAGACCCTTACCAGCTCACGTGGAAGGAACATGTCTTCCTGTCTGGCCACAACCAGACAAACACTATCCCCCTGCTTAGTACTGCGTAACATGGCCACCAGTTCCTCCTGAGAACGGCCTGTAATGTCCACACCGTTCACCTGAACACAAGCATGCACAATGGATTTCATATGCAACTTCACACTGATGTAAAATGAAAGAGTTTTTTCCAATTAAAGCAGATTTCACACAGATTACTATGCTAGAAATGCTCCATCTTACACCAGAATGAGACTCACTTCTAGTATCCTGTCTCCTGACTGCAGGCGGCCATCTTTGACAGCAGCTCCTCTGGGTAAGATGTTTTTGACGAGGATGGGGCCGGGTCCGTGCACTGAAGAATCTCTGGTCACAACGGTGAAGCCCAGACCTTCAAGACCTGTGAGGAGATTGAGAGAGATTAAAGTGATTGACAGATGAAACCCAATTTGTCAGCAATAATGCGCCAATTCATGTGTGAAGCCTATTCTCTTCCCAGTCAGCACACTTATGTCAGCAAGGTGTCTTTGAAAGAGTCCATCATCTAGAAAGCTTCACGTCATACTTGAAGTGTTATATGGGTATACAAACAACTGATAATCATCTGTTTTCGACATTGATCATAAGAAGAAATGCATATTAGAATGATTTCAGAAGGATCATGTGACACTGAATACTATAGTAATGATGCTGAATATATATATATATATATATATATATATATATATATATATATATATATATATATATATATATATTTATATATATACCTTGCTGACATATATATAGTAAAAATATTTCACATTATCACTGTACTTTTTGTCAAATAAATCCAGCTTAGGACAGAATAAGAGACAGGACAAAAATATTAAAAAGATCTTGACAACCTCAAACTTTTGAACGCTAGTCTATTTAATTATAGAAAATAAGATGAATTAAAATGAATTGAATTTAAATTGACACCTATTTTTCAGTATGTACTTAAATCGGACTAACATATTTAAGCATTAGTAGTTTGCAACTGCTTAAAATGAGTGTAAATCATTAATATTCTAATACTGGCGTCCACTTAATAACATTCTAACAACCAAAAAGCAACATTTTAGCAATAAACTGTACTGCAAATGAGCTAACACTTCGGGAAAAAAAATAAATAAATAGTGTGGAAACAAACATTAAATAGATATTTTGGCTACATATTTGCGCTATCTGGTTTCTGTTTTAATTTCCATAAATAATCCAAGAGGATCAATCATTCTTTAAATGATTAATTCAGTTTCCAAAACACAATGCTGCCTAAAACTATTTAGAGATCTTCGCAAACATTGCATGCCTGAATTATAAACACCTCAAACCTCAAAGAATCACGGTAAACAACAGAAGAGAGGCGTTACACTGTCTCTATAAAACTCCTCATAGACTATATCCTGTACATTGGGGTGGTTCTGTCTGAGGCCTGTCAGGGACAGTCGGGCTGATAAAGGCCGTCCTTGTGCGAGACTGAGATTAGAGTCGCCTGGCTTCAGAAACTGAAGTTTAATTTCATATATGAGCACATTTCAAAGAGCCAGAGTGAAAGGGACAGACAAAAAGAGATACAGAGTGCATGAATATGAAAGACTCAGAGAGATTGTTTGTGTAAGCAAGGGGGAGAGATAATGTTAAAAATCATACAGATTTCTTACAAAATTTAAAGTAAACACCCTCACCCACAACAGAAACATCATTAGCCATACGAGAACAACCTCCCAAAGCTGCCATGTATACTCTTCAGAGGAAATTCAACAGTTCCAATTAAAAAAATCTTAATGGTTAAAAAATAAGCATCTAACAAGAAATCATTGTGATTCCTTTCAGCCCAGATAAAAGGAAGATATTAAAGGAGGAGGCTGCTGTCTAGCACAGGTGGTCGTCCATTTAAACCATGCTGCCGCCTTGACCTGTGCATATTGCTTCTTACAGCGGTCTTGATGCTGTCACGGTGACTGATAGGTAGATTAGAGAACAGGCTATAGCCCCCCGCGTGACACGAGGCACGTCTTTAGGGCGGATATTTCCAGTCCTGTCCCTGAGCTCAGGGATAAAATGATGGACAGAGCGTGTGGGTGAAGAAACTAAAGAGTAGACCGCCTCAGGGCCAGTGGTTGTTCTTTAACACGCTCTGCATCAGACTACAGGGGACAATACATATCGAAGCCAGTCTGTGGAAATGGTCAGCACTTTTTTGTTCCAGCAATGAATTTATATCATCATTAATGGCAGAATCAATAAGAACTTAATAGACTTTGCAGCCTGAAATTATAGCTTCATTCATTCGTTAGACTGCCAAAACCACCGACTACACAGTTGACCAATGTTGGAGTGAGCGAGAGAATCGTATTAAAAGGAAGTACATTTATTTAAAAGATCTTGCAGGAATGTCTTTGCTCTTTCAAAATGAGAGTTTTAATACACTATGTAAGCATTTGTATGTAGGGATTTTCAAACTGGGGTCCAAGGACACTCTGGAGGTAAAAAAAAACAAAAAAGAATAAAATAAAATAAAATAAAATAAAATAAAATAATAAAAATAATAAAATAAAATAAAATAAAATAAAATAAAATAAAATAAAATAAAATAAAATAAAATAAAATAAAATAAAATAAAATAAAATAAAATAAAATAAAATAAAATAAAATAAAATAAAATAAAAAATAAAATAAAATAAAATAAAATAAAATAAAATAAAAATTGTGTGATCAAAAAATATAAAATACAGTTAAACCAAAAATGATTCTGACAATTTTTGATATATTTTTACTAGTGGGTGCTGGACACTATAGTTCATTTATTTAAGTGAGGATAGCAAAATAAAGTAAACTGTGACATATGATATCCAAAAATTCTTCATACAGTGGACTACCAGTAAAATTGATTAAAATTTGGAACCAAAAATTATTCAGACACTTTGACCTGACCATGTTTTGCTTAAGTGTTATCTTACATAATTAAGATTATTTTTTCTGACACAGTTTATCTCTGAGATCTTGTCATATTTTACCATTTTTTTAAACTATAGTGAATAAACTGTAATAATGAATGAAATGTTAAAGGTGTCTAAATAAATTTTGTTTTATAATACAACAAAAGAGATATGGCCATTTTAATATCCCAGGTAACCGTAATCTCAGGTCTTACTACACTGTAAAAACACACACACAATATTATATTATATTATATTATATTATATTATATTATATTATATTATATATATTATATTATATTATATATATATATATTATATTATATTATACTATATTATATTATATTATATATATACACCATCACCATACCATCAGAGCATTTTTAATTCCACCCCAAAATAGGCAGTTAAAACATGGTATAATAAAAAACTATGGGGTATTGAAACTTCACAGACACATTCTGGGGACACCTTAGACTTATATTACATATTGTAAAATGTCAATTCTAGGGCACCTTTAAGTGTCGTATAAAACTAAACTCAGCAAAAAAAGAAACGCCCCTTTTCAGGATACTGTATTTTAAAGATATTTTTGTATTGGAAAGGGACTGAACAATGCTTTTGATGCTTGTTCAAATGAACCATTAACCATTATTACGCATGCACCTGTGGAACAGTCCTTAAGACACTAAAGGTTTATAGACCGTTAAGGTCAAGGTTACAAAAACTTAGGACACTAAAGAGACCTTTCTACTGACTCTGTTCACATCTGCAGTCCTCATGACTCCTGCAGCAAGACTATGGCATGTTCAAGCAGGTGATCAGAGAATCCGTCTGTCAGAAGCTAGTTATTTTAGATTATAAAGTTTTAAATATGTATATTTTTCTTACAAAAACCTATCGCTTTCACTTTTTTATTAACCCCCTGGAGCCGTATGGATTATTCAGTCCCTCCAGGATTTTGCAATATTTTGCGATATTTTGCAAATTTTTTTTGTGATTTTTGCGATCAAAAAATGACAAATGAAAAATGTGCGTTTTTTTTTTTTTAATTAGAATACAACATTTACCATGTATTATGTTAGATGCACAGTAGTCATAAATGGCAATAGATCAAACAAAATGATCGCAATATTTTGCGATATTTAGCAAATTTTTTTTGTGATTTTTGCGATCAAAATGACTGATTTTGTGGTGGTAATTTCCAGAAATTTGCGAAAAATGTGCGTTTTTTTTTTTTTTTTTTTTTTTTAATTAGAATGCAACATTTACCATGTATTATGTTAGATGCACAGTAGTCATAAATGGCAATAGAACAAACAAAATGATCGCAATATTTTGCGATATTTTGCACATTTTTTTTTTGTGATTTTTGCGATCAAAATGACTGATTTTGTGGTGGTAATTTCCAGAAATTTGCGCAAAATTGGCGTTTTTTTTTTTTTTTTTTTTTATTAGAATACAACATTTACCATGTATTATGTTAGATGCACAGTAGTCATAAATGGCAATAGAACAAACAAAATGATCGCAATATTTTGCGATATTTTGCAAATTTTTTTTTGTAATTTTTGCGATCAAAATGACTGATTTTGTGGAGGTAATTTCCAGAAATTTGCGAAAAATGTGCATTTTTTTTTTTTTTTTATTAGAATACAACATTTACCATGTATTATGTTAGATGCACAGTAGTCATAAATGGCAATAGAACAAATAAAATGATCGCAATATTTTGTGATATTTTGCACATTTTTTTTTTTTGTGATTTTTGCGATCAAAATGACTGATTTTGTGGTGGTAATTTCCAGAAATTTGCGCAAAATTGCCGTTTTTTTTTAAAATTAGAATACAACATTTACCATGTATTACGTTAGATGCACAGTAGTCATAAATGGCAATAGAACAAACAAAATGATCGCAATATTTTGCGATATTTTGCAATTTTTTTTTGTAATTTTTGCGATCAAAATGACTGATTTCGTGGAGGTAATTTCCAGAAATTTGCGAAAAATGTGCGTTTTTTTTTTATTTTTTTAATTAGAATACAACATTTACCATGTATTATGTTAGATGCACAGTAGTCATAAATGGCAATAGAACAAACAAAATGATCGCAATATTTTGCGATATTTTGCAATTTTTTTTTTTTTTTTTGCGTTCACAATGACTGATTTTGTGGTGGTAATTTCCAGAAATTTGCGAAAAATTTGCGTTTTTTAAATTTTTTTTATTAGAATACAACATTTACCATGTATTATGTTAGATGCACAGTAGCCATACATGGCAATAGAACAAACAAAATGCACGAATCTTGTTTATTGTGGTGTCTTGCGAAAAAAGGCTATTCCAGTGCTGTACTAGGCTATCTAACTTTAATACCATGATCACTTACGGTGGGAAATGTGACCAAAATCTTACAGGTAAGCCACAGCAATAAGCAAATGCCTAATTATAAAAAGTTCTCAAGTAATTAAGAATCAAGTAAACAGTCAGCAATAAAATAAGAATAAACAAATTACAATAGGACAAATAAATACAACATAAAGATACAGATACAAACTGTGCTTTAAGTTTAAGTGCTGTTTGTTTTTTTCCCCCATTGTTGTTGTTGTCTGATTAATATTAACGACACAGACAGGAGTGGGTATATATTAGGTTGCTTTCACTTTAAGACCTACTGTAGTGAGCGGATCAAACACTGACACACGTCCCAAATTTGTTCCTTCAAGACATAACCACCAAGATGGACATTTAGGCATAATTATGTGTGTATTTGACCATTCAAGGCTGATAATCCTAGAAATATAACACATTTCGGTATGCAAGTGTGAGCGTTGAAAGGTGGCAAATGCATGCACAGAATCCCAATCAGTCGGTCAGTGTGTCAGAGCCAAACTGAGTTCGTGTAGCCTATACAGCGCTTTTATCAACTCTTTTTTAGTGTTATCAGGCATATCATACTTTTTATTTGTCATTCATCCATGTTGCGTAATTGCTTCACCCTCTACTTGGCACGGATGCGAGACGACAGGTAAAAAAGATTCGCTTTCGCTTTCACAGACGCACAGACCACATAACCTACTGTGCATGCACATTGCACGACGGTCTGTAGGCTATCCTCGTGAAAATAATGAATTGCAGCTTTTAAGAATTAGGAATTAGAGATAATTCAATTAGATAATATTATTTATTTTTGTGAATACAATTATTTTTTGCAATTAATTTGCGGTGAAATTAGGAATTATGCAGGATCGCAAAAAAAATGTGACGTTTTGTTGATTTTGCGTTGTATTCAGCGGTCGCGGAATCGCGAAAAACTGGTGGGACTGATTATTTATATGATGGATGGATGGATTTTTTGGGCTTCAAAATCTCGCCCCCTCTTCAGTACCGTTAAAAAGCTTGGAAGAGCCAGGATATTTTTAAATAATATCAGATTGTGTTAGTCTGAAAGAAGACTATATTCACTAGGATGGCTTGAGGGTGAGTAAATCATGGGATAATTTTCATTTTTGGTTGAATATCCATTTAAAGTAGCTGATGGACACATCAGATACAGACATTAACCCCCCTTTGTTCAGGGACTCATTATCCCATTTCTGTTAGCCAAATGTCTGTGAAATCTGTTCAGTTTATGTCTCAGTTATTGAATCTTTTTATGTTTATACAAATATTTACACATTTAAAAATTGCAGGGAAAAAACAGTTGAGAGGATTTTTTTTTTCTTTTTCTTTTTTTTTTCTTTTTTTTTGCTCAGTTTATATGTATGTGGATACCAAAATTGTGTTACTAATTGAAAATTAATTGAATAAGAAATCTGTAGTTGCCTTGAATTTATTTATTTGGTTTAATGAGGTATTTAAAGGTGCCCTAGAACTTTTTTTAAAAAGATGTAATATAAGTCTAAGGTGTCTCCTGAATGTGTCTGTGAAGTTTCAGCTCAAAATACCCCATTGATTTTTTTTAATTAATTTTTTTAACTGCCTATTTTGGGGGATAATTAGAAATGAGCCGATTCAGGGTGTGTGGCCCTTTAAATCTCGTGCTCCACGCCCCGAGAGCTCGCGCTTGCCTTAAACAACATAAAAACAGTTCAAACAGCTAATATAACCCTCAAAATGAATCTTTACAAAGTGTTTGTCATGCAGCATGTCTAATCGCGTAAGTACAGTGTTTATTTTGATGTTTACATTGATTCTGAATGAGTTTGAGGCTATGCTCCGTGGCTAACGGCTAATGCTACACTGTTGGAGAGATTTATAAAGAATTTAGTTGTTTATGCATTATACAGACTGAAAGTGTTTAAAAATGAAAATAGCGACGGCTCTTGTCTCCGTGAATACAGTAAGAAACGATGGTAACTCTAACCACATTTAACAGTACATTAGCAACATGCTAACGAAACATTTTACAAATATCACTAAAAATATCATGTTATCATGAATCATGTCAGTTATTATTGCTCCATATGCCATTTTTCACTATTGTTCTTGCTTGCTTACTTAGTCTGTTGATTCAGCTGTGCACATCCAGACGTTCTGCCCTTGTCTAATGCCTTTTATAATGTTGGGAACATCATGGGCTGGCATATGCAAATATTGGGGGCGTACACCCCGACTGTTACGTAACAGTCGGTGTTATGTTGAGATTCGCTTGTTCTTCGGAGGTCTTTTAAACAAATGAGATTTATATAAGAAGGAGGAAACAATGGAGTTTGAGACTCACTGTATGTCATTTCCATGTACTCAACTCTTGTTATTTAACTATGCCGAGGTAAATTCAATTTTTGAATCTAGGGCACCTTTAACTTTTAGTGAACAGGCAACCTGAAAAATCTGAATGCACCATTGAATTTTGAAGTTTTCTCAGCATTCATTTTTTACAGTGTACCTTTCCCAGTTGTTTACCTTTCTTAAGGTCAATTCTGAGTCTCTTTCCACCCTTTTTGTTGTGGATTTGTAGAGGCGATGGTCCCAAGCTGTTTTTCAGGAGGGGGCTTTCAGCACTCTTGCCTCTGGGGGTGGGAGAGAGGCTGAGGGGTAATGGAGAGCCCAGAGAGCGACTCTCAGGACTGCTGCTGGACTCCTGAAACTCGGCTTGACATCCTGAGGATGACTCCACAGGCCTCACCATGGGCTTCACCTTCAGCGGCGGAGGTTCTTTGGTCCGTGTGGATACATCTGGGCTTTCTGAGTTGAAGAGGTGGCCGATCACAGTCTTCTCAAACCGTTCTTTATTAAAGACTGGAACAACTTCTAAACGAACGATGGGTGAACGCATGGCTTGACGGAATATTTCCTGTGCTCTGGTAAAACACAAGTGAGAGAGAGATTAGGGACACAGGATATAAAAAAAGCAATTAAGAGACAATCATTTTTTTATAATTATTTGCAGGTTATTTGATGAAACAAATGAACCTGGAAACTAAAAAGGGTGGAAATTGTAATATATTGAATAGTCTTGGTTTAGATAAAACTCGCTCTGACATTTATTCTGACAGCATAATTGGGGTTATGACTAATGAGTCCTTCGCATTACAAATGACAAAGCAATCCACCTCCTTCATTTTTGCTTGACTGATTTAATTTAAAAACCGTCCATCCATCCTGAGCCTAATAAGATTAATGTGACCTTCTACTGGATAGAAGTAATTCTCCTTAGCAGAAAAATTTATATACAATGTATGCATAATGTACATGACGACCATGGAACTACTGGGTAATGTTTCAACAGGTATGGCAAGGTCTTCAGACTTCATTTGTATAAAGCACAATCTATGATAAGTCAAGTCTATATTAGGAGCCAATTTATATTCTGAGAGGTATTCTCACAGTGCACAGTGAACAATTTTTGCCAAGATTTTGCTGTCTTTGATAATTTAGTGTGAAACAGAAATTAAAACTTGCTTTCCGATTAATTTTAGTGTCCACCAAAGTTCTGAATGTGTCTAAAATCTGGGGTTGCAGTAACTGCCCCAACAGCAGCCATTTAATGAAGAACCAATAGCACTAGATGATGTTTGAGACAAAAAGTGGCTAAAAGAGAGATGTCCAGTTAAAAAAAATGTTGATACTAACTTGTCTATATACATATATGTAGGGCTGCACAACGATTAATCGCGATTAATCGCGACCGTTTGCAAAATAAAAGTCTGTTTACGTAATAAATGTGTATGTTCTGTGTATATTAATTATGTATATATAAATACACACACATACATATGTATATTTAAGAAAAATGTTATATTTATATATAAAATATTTATATTTATATATAATATAAAATATATTTAAATATATATTTATTTATACATGCATATATTTCTTAAATTTATACATGTATGTGTGTGTATTTATATATACATAATTATTATACATAGAACACACACATTTATTACGGAAACACATACTTTTATTTTGCAAACGATTAATCGCGATTAATCGTTGTGCAGCCCTACATATATGATTGATGCATCTTGTTCATTTTGGTTCTCTCTTCATGCTATCATTGAACTAACAAAATTTGCTTAAGTTTGCTCTGAAAAATGAGCAGTCAACAAACCAACATTAGTACAAGTGCTTGCTTGCGTTTGATCAGTACTGTTACAATTTCATGTGTCAATGACAGTGACACGACTGACGATGAACAATGGCCAGTCAACGGCAATTGAGTTCTGCTTTGAAAACCTCTTATCTTTTGTTCTAACTGGCTAGCTCAAAAATAAAGAGATATTTTTACATTATCCTTCAAAAGTTCAGATAATATAAAAAAAAAAAAGGTTCTTATGCTCACCAAGGCTGCATTTATTTGATCAAAAACAGTAAAAGCAGCAATTTTGTGAAATATTTTGTACAATATTTTTACTATTTAATTTAAAAATACACTTTTTATTTTAATATTTTAAAATGTAATTTATCCCTTTGACTAAAAAGCTGCATTTCCAGCATCTAGTGCTATTCAATGGCACATGATCCTTCAAAAATCATTCTAATATACTGATTTGATGCTCAAGAAACATTTCTTATTATCATTAATGTTGAAAACAGTTCTGCTGCTTAATATTTTTTTGTCGAAACTGTGAAACATTTATTTCAGGATTCTTTGATGAATAGAAAGTTGAAAAGAAAATCATTTATTTGAAATAGGATTTATTTGCCAACAATGTAACAGTCTTTTCTGTCAATTTTGATCAATTTAATGCAACACTGTAGAATAAAATATACATTTATTTTAAAAGAAAATAAATTTTTGAACTGTAGTGTATTTACATACATAATTTCTCTATTTTATTTGGTGAATCTTGTGAAGTAGAAATTACAAACTTCAATGAAACTGATGCAAATTTAACATTATACGTTACAAACTGACCCAAAACCAGATGATTTGTTGGGTCCTGATGGCTTTGGTTTTGGCTAGCAGATCTCTAATAAGCATGACAGTGTGCAGTAATGCAGTTCAAGAGAAGGAGATCTGCTACACACAGCAAACAGAGCTCAGGAAATGACCATGACTGCTGGATGGGCTCTGACACCATGGGTTGAGTGTTTTTCTGCTTTTGAAACCAGTCCAGAGTCGATAGCCATAAACAGAGCACAACAATGGACACCATGCTTGTTTTTACAACCATGACATGGAAAGATAGGTCTAAAAACTGAGTAACACAACAGGAAGGAAAGGCTATCAGGAGGTGGAGACAGAAAAGCAGACCAGAAGGTAAAGCAGAAGGGTTCAGTTCAGAGACTCACTGTGAAAAGGATTTGTCCATTAATTCAGCATCATTAATTTTAACAATACACTCATCGTCCTGAAAGATGCCTTCCCTTTTGGAGCGACTGTTCTCCTCCACGCCTCGAATGTGCAGGCCCAGAGCCCTGAAAGAGAGCAAAACATAAATTACCAACAAAATAGAGCACAGCACCAGCCAGCAAACACAATAGAAAAATAACACATGACAAATACCAATAATTACATAGTAATTACACAGTAATGACATAATTACAAAAAAGGGACTATTCAAGTAATAACATCAATACTGTCCACACCAGTGTAGTGTGGAGAACTTCTGAAATGAGGATAAGATTGCTCTATGCATTTGACTTTATTTTAGTCCAAAGATAAATAAATGTTCCAGATCCATTTGATATTTTGCTCCTCTCTAAAGATTTATCTGTTGATGTCATTGTTGAACAGTGAGTACTTCACACACTATTTCATCTAATATATTGTAAAATTGATTTTATTTTCTGCCTATTTTTCCTCATTTATTTATTTATCTAATCACAGCCACTGTATAAAACATAAATAAAACCTTCTCGCTATTTTACTGATGGAAACCCATTGGCTTTACATTTTGCTTTATTGTCCTCCCTTTGCCCTCCTGAGCACCGTACAAAACTCACATACATAGACCGCTTGACAAAACACAAGACAGCAACACTACGGCTGGCAGTGATAAAGGCTATCAAGCTGGAGAAACTCATAAAGCAGGAGCAGTAATGGCAGGCGAGTATTAATCCCTCAGTCTTCACCCGCAGGCACTGCACACGAGCCCATTCAATGAATAACACATTCATACATTATAACGGGCCGCAGCAGTGTCTCCAGAGCAGTAGAGGCATTGGCAAATTATGGAAGATGCCTTTGCAGAAATGTAGATGGACATTTGGGGAGACACACTGGACTGAAATGGTTTCTTCAGATAAGTGATATTTGACTGGAGGGATAAAGGTTGAGTTTTGGGTAAGTGTATGAAAGAGACTAAGCATATTTGTCTTCTGTTGCTGACAGCCAGCTCACAGCAGGAGCAACAAAAAAATCTGGTCTATGTACGATTCTACACATCACTAAAAACATTTACATGTTCACAGATACAGTTTAAAATCATCCCAAAGGTGAATTTTCAGCAGTCATTTCTCCAGTCTTCAGTGTCACATGATGCTGATCTGGAGCTCAAGAAACAGTTCTTATTATGAATCAATAAATATTTGTGTGGAAACCATAATATATATTTTTCAGTATCATTTGATGAATTGAAAGTTCAAAGGAACAACATTTATTTGAAATAGAATTAAAAGTCTTTACTGTCACTTCTGATCAACTTAAAAAAATTAATAAAAAATCTTACCGACTCCAAACGTTTGAATGGTAGAATATGCACCAGTGATCATTTTGCCAGCAAAGCAAGCAAGATTATCAGCTGATTCCACCCATCACAAAATGGCCAAATACTGGCCAATAACATTTGTGTGGTTAGATTTTATCATGTACATGTTACGCTATATGTGATTTAATGTGAAAATTTATTACAAATATAAATTTACTGCCCTCAAAGAAACTGTCTTGAATTCCAAGATGCTGCACATGTACACAACACACTGCAATTACCCAGCCTCATGTCGTTCCATATCCGTAAGACTTTTGTCCTTCATCGGAACACAAATTAAGATCTTTTTGATGAAATCTGAGAGCTTTCTGTGCCTCCATAGATATCCAACGCAACTACCACTTTCAAGGTCCAGAAAGGTAGGGAAAAAAAATCATTAAAGTTCTCCATGTGACTCCAGTGGTTTAACCTCAGTTTTATGAAGCGATGCGAGTGCTTTGTTTGCGCAAAAACAAACAAATAAAATCTTAATTTGTGTTCTGAAGATGAACGAAGGTCTTGCAGATGTGGAACAACATGAGGGTGAGTAATTAATGATTATCATTTTTGGGTGGAACTTAGGGATGGGCATTTTTCCAAAACATTGTATTCAAATATTTGGGCTCGTAAAAAAATAATATTCGAATATTATATTACAAGATGTAATATAAGTCTAAGGTGTCCCCTGAATGTATCTGTGAAGTTTCAGCTCAAAATACCCCATAGATTTTTTTTTATTAATTTTTTAACTGCCTATTTTGGGGCATCATTAAATATGAGCCGATTTATGCTGTGTTGCCCCTTTAAATCTCGTGCTCTCCGCCCACGGAGCTCGCGCTTGCCTTAAACAGTGCATAAACAAAGTTCACACAGCTAATATAACCCTCAAAATGGATCTTTACAAAGTGTTCGTCATGTATGCGGCATGCATGCTTCGGATTATGTGAGTATTGTATACTGTTATATTGTTTACATTTGTTTATGAATGAGTTTGAGGCTGTGCTCCATGGCTAATGGCTAATGCTACACTGTTGGAGAGATTTGTAAAGAATGAAGTTGTGTTTATGAATTATACAGACTGCAAGTGTTTAAAAATGAAAATAGCGACGGCTCTTGTCTCCATGAATACAGTAAGAAACGATGGTAACTTTAACCACATTTAACAGTACATTAGCAACATGCCAACGAAACATTTAGAAAGACAGTTTACAAATATCATGATATCATGGATCATGTCAGTTATTATCGCTCCATCTGCCATTTTTCGCTATTGTTCTTGCTTGCTTACCTAGTCTGATGATGCAGCTGTGCACATCCAGACATTAATACTGGCTGCCCTTGTGTAATGCCTTTCATAATGTTGGGAACATGAGCTGGCATATGCAAATATTGGGGCGGAGTTTGAGACTCACTGTATGTCATTTCCATGTACTGAACTCTTGTTATTTAACTATGCCAAGATAAATTCAATTTTTCATTCGAGGGCACCTTTAAATTACCTTAAACAAGAAGGAGTTTATTTTTTTTTAATTCATCAAGAGTTTTTAACCATTTCTGAACAAGCTTACGATTAGGCATTATATACAACAAGCTTACGTTAAATCTTAAGGTTTTCTTTTAGTTTAATGCATTAAACAATTTGTGCAAACAAAAAACATATAAAAGAAAAAAGCATTTAAGCTCAAGCAGCACGAACTAGAAAAACACTAATAAAGCAGACAGTGCCAGTTATCGTACAAAACATACATAATACACTCGAGACAGTAGCCTATATGGTTATCGTTTTCATATTGTTTCACATGTTCATGTTGAGAAAAACAATAATTTTATCCACATGCTCGGGTGAGAAAACGAGCCGCGCTGACAGACGTTGCAGAAACAAGATAACGATAATACCTAACGTTGTGCTACACTTTGTGTTTTCTGTTCATAAACATATTTCCCTCGACAAAATTTAAAGGAAGCATGTGTCTCAAAATCATTTTGCTATCAGATAAGTTATCTTCTCGGCTCACTTTGGGTATAGCTGCGCTTAGCCTACCTGTCGTGAATGCAGTGATGGAGAGCTGTATTTCCTCATTTCATGTGCTTTCTCAATATGGTGGTGATATTATGATAACTCGGTTTCATTTGATCAAAAGTAATTCCATTTTGTAAGATCATTTTCATCCAAGTAATTCCAAACTTCGCAAGGCAGACGACAATATTGTGTGACGATCAAATTCAATAAACTTGTTAAACACGCTCCACAGCGCCACCCGATGCATTTAGTTATAACTGTGAGTTTTAGTGCTCAGGATTTATCATGGATTCACTGCATTTACTTGTCTGGCAAGGCCAGACTGATATATCTTCTACTCTTCTTGGTGATTCGATTCAACTCCAAACCGTACCGTGCAATCAGATTTGTTTATTTCAGTGACGCAAACAGCGTCACTCTAGTGCGGCGAAAGTCCCTTCAATATCAACAAAGACTGCGCACGGGAAACCCAAGAGTTTGTTCTATTCAGCCGTGAATTCAGTTTTAAATGACCAAAAACACATTCATTATTTACTTTTCACTGTTGACTCTCTTGTCGCTTTGCTAACGTCATATCCGCCCTTCTCTGATTGGTTTACTCCGCTTCCTGTTTGCTCGGATTGCCCTAGAAATCGAATTGATTCAATGGCCGACCAGACTCATCCACTGGTACAGTGGTGAGGCTGGATTTTCCAGGCAATGCTTTTACGGCCAGCAAAGCAACATAGTAAAATTCGAATAGTATTTTTATTTTTCGAATATTAATTACAGAACGAATATTCGAATATTCGACTATATGTGCACACCCCTAGTGGAACTAACCCTTTAAAAAAAACATATTAGTACTTTAAGTATATAGTACCTTTCGAAAGGGTACTGCCCCAGTCACAGCTTTTGTACCTTTATTCTGAGTGAATAAAGAAGCATTGTAAACAGCCATGCCATTTACTGTAAAATATTGCATCACAATAAAATCATGAAAAGCATAAAAAAGTATGTATAGCTAAAGAAACAGCCTACCTCCGAGAATGTTACCACTGCATCTTATTATTTAGCATTCTCAACTAGTCGACTAGTAAACATGAGTAGTCACAAAAGCCCTAATATAAACTAATAGCGTCTCCTATTATCACCTTCAGACTAAACAAAATGATCAATAACAAAAACAAGCATGCGGAAAAACTCATTAAAGTTCTCCATGTGACTCCAGTGGTTTAACCTCAGTTTTATGAAGCGATGCGAGTGCTTTGTTTGCGCAAAAACAAACAAATAAAATCTTAATTTGTGTTCTGAAGATGAACAAAGGTCTTGCAGATGTGGAACAACATGAGGGTGAGTAATTAATGATTATCATTTTTGGGTGGAACTTAGGGATGGGCATTTTTCCAAAACATTGTATTCAAATATTTGGGCTCGTAAAAAAATAATATTCGAATATTATATTACAAGATGTAATATAAGTCTAAGGTGTCCCCTGAATGTATCTGTGAAGTTTCAGCTCAAAATACCCCATAGATTTTTTTAAATTATTTTTTTAACTGCCTATTTTGGGGCATCATTAAATATGAGCCGATTTATGCTGTGTGGCCCCTTTAAATCTCGTGCTCTCCGCCCACGGAGCTCGCGCTTGCCTTAAACAGTGCATAAACAAAGTTCACACAGCTAATATAACCCTCAAAATGGATCTTTACAAAGTGTTCGTCATGCATGCGGCATGCATGCTTCGGATTATGTGAGTATTGTATACTGTTATATTGTTTACATTTGTTTATGAATGAGTTTGAGGCTGTGCTCCATGGCTAATGGCTAATGCTACACTGTTGGAGAGATTTGTAAAGAATGAAGTTGTGTTTATGAATTATACAGACTGCAAGTGTTTAAAAATGAAAATAGCGACGGCTCTTGTCTCCATGAATACAGTAAGAAACGATGGTAACTTTAACCACATTTAACAGTACATTAGCAACATGCCAACGAAACATTTAGAAAGACAGTTTACAAATATCATGATATCATGGATCATGTCAGTTATTATCGCTCCATCTGCCATTTTTCGCTATTGTTCTTGCTTGCTTACCTAGTCTGATGATGCAGCTGTGCACATCCAGACATTAATACTGGCTGCCCTTGTGTAATGCCTTTCATAATGTTGGGAACATGAGCTGGCATATGCAAATATTGGGGCGGAGTTTGAGACTCACTGTATGTCATTTCCATGTACTGAACTCTTGTTATTTAACTATGCCAAGATAAATTCAATTTTTCATTCGAGGGCACCTTTAAATTACCTTAAACAAGAAGGAGTTTATTTTTTTTTAATTCATCAAGAGTTTTTAACCATTTCTGAACAAGCTTACGATTAGGCATTATATACAACAAGCTTACGTTAAATCTTAAGGTTTTCTTTTCTCAACTAGTCGACTAGTAAACATGAGTAGTCACAAAAGCCCTAATATAAACTAATAGCGTCTCCTATTATCACCTTCAGACTAAACAAAATGATCAATAACAAAAACAAGCATGCGGAAAAACTCTCCAATAACACACCGGAGGTCAGATTTGCGGCATGGAATCCCTAAGAAGATAAAGATATCTGGAGCGAATTAGCCTTGTGTTGGTGTAAGACGTGAGTGTGACCTGCTAATGCTCAGGAAGGATCTCTTCACCCCTCCATTAGATGTGCTAAAGGTTTCCCGTCCACATGAAGTCACTCTGCATTAGCTAACAGGCCTGTTTACTTTACCGCTAGCCTCACGTTTGGAGAATATTACTCTAGTCTTAAGATGGGGTGACCTTTGACACGCAGAGAGAGAGAGGGCAAGGCATGTCTAAAGGAAACAGATGGAGGTTAAGGCCTGTGGGAGACATGAGTGAAGGGGGTTGAGGGACAGATACAAGGGGAGAGAGTGAGAGAAACGAGAGAAAAAGGCTCAATCCTACAGGGAGATATCTGTCTTTATTAAGACTCCTGCGCTGCCTCAGTCCCTCGTGATGCTCTCTGATGACTCAGTTTCAGTCAGAAAGAAAAAGACTTATTTAGTGCATGACAGACAGTAAGAGCGCTCGACCGTAAAAACATCTGGTCATTAAATGAGCCATAAGTTCAGGAGAGGTGATTGTTAGCTGAAGTTACTCAGAAATTGCACTTTGAAGACTGCGTGACCTCTAACAGTCTTCAGCCGGCCAAATCAAACACATTAAAATCAGAACAGCTTTTTGGTTCAATAATTTTGTTCTGCTATATAAGCTACAGAAGCTTGGAACGTAACTGCAAATTCTGGTCAATACCGATTACAAGATTATTTTCATGTAATTTTCAACTAAGCAAACACACAAGGGGCACGAACTACAGAATGTAGAACTTTATAATGACAGGTTGATTCTGCCCACTAAGTAAATATTGTATTAAAAATTAAAATTACTTTCAGTTGCTATTACTATTTGTTTAAATAACAGCTTAAATAGATTAAATAGCGTGCATTAATTCAGCCACTCTGCTCTCTACTTATTCTTTTTTCCATCAGTCAAGCAAATGACCACAAATAAATGGTCACCGATCTGTCGTACATCAAAAACTATAGCCAGAGAAAAAAAAAAATGGAGAAAGTATTGTGGGTGTACAAGTAACATTTAAATCAAAATCTAACTTCTGTTTCACAAATGGTCTCCCACAACCCCCCACCATTACCGCTGAAGTACTTAACTTTTAACCCCTCTCATTTACCCCTACATAACGTTGTGATGAGTTTCCCTGAACCAGCAGCAGTCGATGCTGACCCCACAGCCCTGCTCCTGCCTTCAAAGAGAGCTGCGGGTTTATATACTGCTGACCCACTCGAAATACCAGCTGCAGCAGTCTGATGACCACAGGATGCCCAGCTCTCTCCCACAGGAACACATTTTCTGTGTTTCCGCTACTGAAGCATTTAAGAAACATACGAAAAAAAAAAAGAAAAAAAAAACTCCAGTCTAACTTCTCAGTGCATATTTCTGTTTGTTTGTTGTTCATTCAAAAGAAGGTGTTTGTCTTTGTAATTTTCATCAAAATGTGGATTTTTATTTATTTATACTCTATTTTTCTTCCTTCACTGAATCTTCTGTTCTGGACTGGGAAATAAAATAACTATTTAAAATTAAAATGTGGAGAGAAAAAAACAAACAAAAAAAAAAAAAAACAACTTGAACAATATAATTTAATAGAAAATGTATTCATTCATTCATTCATTCATTCATTTCATTTTACTGAATCTTCTGACCTGGTCTTGAAATTAAAATGATCATTTAAAGGTGCCCTCGAATGAAAAATTTAATTTATCTTGGCATAGTTAAATAACAAGAGTTCAGTACATGGAAATGACATACAGTGAGTCTCAAACACCATTGTTTCCTCCTTATATAAATCTCATTTGTTTAAAAGACCTCCGAAGAACAGGCGAATCTCAACATAACACCGACTGTTACGTAACAGTCGTGATGTACGCCCCCAATATTTGCATATGCCAGCCCATGTTCCCAACATTATGAAAGGCATTAGACAAGGGCAGAACGTCTGGATGTGCACAGCTGAATCAACAGACTAGGTAAGCAAGCAAGGATAATAGCAAAAAATGGCAGATGGAGCAATAATAACTGACATGATCCATGATATCATGATATTTTTAGTGATATTTGTAAAATGTTTCGTTAGCATGTTGCTAATGTACTGTTAAATGTGGTTAAAGTTACCATCGTTTATTACTGTATTCACGGAGACAAGAGAGCCGTCGCTATTTTCATTTTTAAACACTTGCAGTCTGTATAATGCATAAACACAACTTCATTCTTTATAAATCTCTCCAACAGTGTGTAATGTTAGCTTTAGCCACGGAGCACTAACAAACTCATTCAAAATCAGAAGTAAACAATATAACAGTATACAATACTCACATAATCCGACGCATGCATGCCGCATGCATGATGAACACTTTGTAAAGATCCATTTTGAGGGTTATTAGCTGTGTAAACTTTGTTAAGGCACTGTTCAAGGCAAGCGCGAGCTCTGTGGGCGGAGAGCCGCAGCATAAAATCGGCGCGTTTATAATGATGCCCCAAAATAGGCAGTTAAAAAAATTAATAAAAAAAAAATCTATGGGGTATTTTGAGCTGAAACTTCACAGACACATTCAGGGGACACCTTAGACTTATATTACATCTTTTAAAAACATAATCTAGGGCACCTTTAATATATTTACTTGCGATGGTAGCGGGGTGGAAAATCCTCCTATTACCCACGGCACAAAAATGGTCTACTACATGTGACAAACAACAAATAATGTGATTTTTAACAGTATTTTTATTTATTGAAATTAATTTTAATTGCATAGCCTACTATTACATTTAATTACATACTAATTTCATGCATTATTTTGCATTGTAAATTATGCAAAATTACAACATTAAAAATGGTAGAGTTCTCCTCACTATGTCATATAGTGTCTCTCTCAGTAAATGGGACACAGATTTTACTAGTAAAATTTATATAATGAATACATGTCAAATAAAGTTCTTAGTCTTTTCTTCCTGTGGGGGAGAGTACAATAATTTTCTATGAATTAAATGGAAATCATATTAAATACAATTTATTGTGTAACCAAAATACCAATAATGGCCAGAAAAAAAAAAAAAAAAGGAAAAAAACAACAACTTATTTTTAATTATAAACAAGCCCGAAATACACCGGGACTCTTATTTTGAAATGTATGTACTATTGCGGGCAGATCCTTCAGATGAGAGAGATAAAACATGCATTCTTACAACCATCTATAACATATTATATAAAGGCCATAAAGTATACATTATCATAATTCATCAACCCGACTTCATTAGCAATTGCTTGGCATAAATGTGCGCTATTCATTGATTGAGAATCACTTTGAAGCAGTCTGAAGCGCGACACTGTAGAACGCGCAATAGCGCCGCCTTGTGACATTCCAACTTGCAGCGCTCTTTGTGAAATATCCACCGCGTATCTGCAGCGCACGTGGGAATGCCAGCAGGAGTAAACAGTTCTCGCACACAAAACGAATAGGCACAAAATGCATTTTTCTCTAGTTAATCGGTCGCGGATGGTTTCATTATCTCGGGCTGATACAAAAGTATAAGAGGATAAAAATAATACAAAGCAAAAATGTGTCTCCAAATATACTTGGGCAGCCATCAATATACCTGGGTGGCCCACCCAAGTAAAGTCTATGTGTAAGTGTCTATGTGTAAGTATATATATATATATATATATATATATATATATATATATATATAAGTAAACACACATACACACATTTATATGTTTGTTTGTTTCACAGAATCTTCTGTTCTGGGCTGTAAAATTAAAATAATAATTTAAAATTAAAATGTGACCCCTCATTTGCTTGGAAAGATTAATTGCATCAGTTTTGGAATAATTCAAAGACTCCATGAATAATGGATGAAATCCATAATGTATGTCCTATAAAAATAGGAAGTAGAGGGAGACATACAGTATACTGTAGAAGAATTGGTCCTATAAAAAACACAGCCATGAACCAAGATTAGCTAAATGTTAATCAGTTGCAGGTGGTATTAGTGGGGAAGGACATTATCATTCAAGAGAATATCTGATCAGACAAAAAAAAAAAAAAGGATGAGTCATCAATATTTTTTGGTCAGATTTCCCAGACTTTAAATTCTTATTTCTACTAAATGCTATTTTGATAAGTAGTACACTAGCATATAGACAGCCTAAAAGCTAAAAAGACTACAACACCCCACTTCTGATTAATGACTTCAAAAGCAAGAGAGCAGCACAGAACAGTCCCATAATCCCCCACAACAAAAAACATGTAGACACAAACAAAGCTCTGAATGCTTGCAGAGGAGCTTTAGATTTCTCTAGTGCACTGCACATAACCACACTTTAGGTAAAACATGCATCACTGGAAAGAGAGAGAGAGAGTGTGTGTGTGTGTGTGTGTGTGTGTGTGTGTGTGTGTGTGTGTGTGTGTGTGTGTGTGTGTGTGTGTGCGTGTGTGTGCGCGTGTGTGTGTGTGTGTGTGTGTGTGTATGAGGAGGAGGAACGAGAGAGAGTGAGAAATCTGAAGTGCTGAACTAACCTTCCACTGAGAGAGGAACAGTACGGCACCACGTGTATTCCTAGAGGCCCTTGTTCTCCTGAAATCTCCACCGTCTTTGTGAGGCTGCTGCACACACACACAAGAACAAAACCCATCAGTCACATTATTAAGAAGTCAGACAGCACAACATAAACCTGTGTAAACTCACTGTCTCCTGGCCCTCAGATCTCCTACACGCGATGGTGCAGAGCCGCAGTACATGTCTGAGAGTTAGTCAGCTCTCTACCACATGATCCTGTTTTCCTACATTCCCTGCTGAAATAGTTTCCATGATGTCTGCCTTTCTGACTAATTTTCAAATGTTCTTTTTTTTTTTTCTGTTTTCCCCTTTTCAGCAGTTAATGTTCTTGGCATGTGGTGTGATGATATAGCGGGAGTGTAAGTGGATAGCTGTGGACAGAACGGTCCGTTTCACTGTTGCAGCGATCATCCGCCTTTAATCCACAACTAATAGCTCTTCATGGAGGAATATTTGCAGAGTCATACATGAGTGAGTACAGTGAGCCACTGCAGGAGCTGGGGGAAAGCGAGAGAGAGAGAAAGACACGCAGAGACAGACCGACAATGGATCTGTAAACATGGCACACCAAACTCTTATAAAGCATTTTATAAAATGGATAACTCTGGAAGCTGATTGGTTGATGCAATATTTCATGTTTGGCTGGTTAGCGTGGCCCCATTAGCCCCTGCTGGTAAATGCTGGAAGTACACAATCTGTTCCCAAAAAGCAGCTTTCTCCTTTGGTCTTTTGCAAGCAACAAATATTAAACAAATGTTTAAATATTAAAATAGTTTTTTTGTTTGTTAGTTTGTTTTTTGCTGTTGTTGTTTATCACTATGAACTGCCATTGTATGGAAAAACGTTTAGAACAATATGAGAGTTAAAAAAATTTTTAAATTATTAAAGGGATAGTTCACTCTAAAATGAAAATTAAAGGCACAATATGTAAGATTTTTGGATTAAAATATCCAAAAACCACTACAACAATGTTATATATTTTGTTGACTTGTTTACTTATATTATCCCAAATGTTTCCAAGAATGTTTAAATCCAGAGAAAAAAGCAATTTTAACCAGAACACGGACCGTGTCCATGCATCGCTTATCAATGACATCATACCCGCGTTACCCTCGATTTCCAGTTTCATTTTGTAGAAACCATGGAAACACCATGGAAAGATGCTTTAATATATTATGTGTTTTTTTATTATACAGGTGAGCTACTGTTTGAATACATTAATCGACAGAAAATGTTAATAAATCTTTAATACATTAACTCATCCATGAATATGTCGGATTCTTTTCCACCGGCTGTAGACTTGAACACCTCCCATGATTCCGTGAAATCAAGGCGTCATCAAACTACGCCTTTATTTTGACGAAGAAACCTCTAGTGGCGAAAAATTACATGTTGTGCCTTTAAGTCATCATTTACTCACCCTGCTGTCATTTTTTTTTCTTTTTCGGACCACAAAAGGGGAATGTCCCGCTCATGCTTGTCCATATAATGGCAGTGAATAGCGACCAGCATCAAACTTTAAGAAAGATGCAAAAGTATTACAGAATGATCCTATGTGCCATACATTTCAAGAGTTTTTCGGGGGTATACAATAGAGTTTGGTGAAAAAACTAAATTTAATTTATTATTTAAAGGTGCCCTAGAATTAAAAATTGAATTTATCTTGGCATAGTTAAATAACAAGAGTTCAGTACATGGAAATGACATACAGTGAGTCTCAAACACCATTGTTTCCTCCTTATATAAATCTCATTTGTTTAAAAGACCTCTGAAGAACAGGCGGATCTCAACATAACACAGACTGTTACGTAACAGTCGGGGTGTACGCCCCCAATATTTGCATATGCCAGCCCATGATCGAGGCATTATACAAGGGCAGAACGTCTGGAGCAGCACAGCCGAATCATCAGACTAGGTAAGCAAGCAAGAACAATAGCAAAAAATGGCAGATGGAGCGATAATAACTGACATGATCCATGATAACATGATATTTTTAGTGATATTTGTAAACTGTCTTTCTAAATGTTTCGTTAGCATGTTGCTAATGTACTGTTAAATGAGGTTAAAGTTACCATCATTTCTTACTGTATTCACGGAGACAAGAGCCGTCGCTATTTTCAATTTTTAACACTTGCAGTCTGTATAATTCATAAACACAACTTCATTCTTAATAAATCTCTCCAACAGTGTAGCATTAGCCGTTAGCCACTGATCACAGCCTCAAATTCATTCAGAATCAAATGTAAACATCCAAATAAATACAATACTCACATAATCCGACACATACATGCAGCATGCATGACGAATACTTTGTAAAGATCAATTTGAGGGTTATATTAGCTGCCCCAAAATAGGCAGTTAAAAAAATTAATTAAAAAAACGTTCGATGGCACCTTTAATGAAAATCCTGACCTTGGCCATTGAACTTCTGTGCACGGCTGTACGACATGCGCATTCGTGATTCTATTAGCGCCGCAGTTCATACCGACTTGTCCAGAAAAAGCACATAAGTTGAGAGAAACGAAGATTAATCAATATCAACATCTTTGATGCGCTGACTCTTTGGTCGGTCAGGTGTGAGTGAGCATGAGGTGGTAAAATAAAACACTGCAATTTAAAGAATGTGTGGAGAGTCTCTCTTTTCCTGAGGCCTTTACTTCCAACACTCCCAAACAGGCATCTAGAGCAATAATTTAACCGTGTGTGAGGTCTTAATGACTTCAGCAGGCTGACCACACACACTCACAAACATAAATACACCCTTCCCCAGGCTCCTGTTTGACTTTAATTCTTTCATTTTTCCTGAGGTATGTAGTGCAGATTGTGTCTGACTGTGTGTGAGAGTCTATTTGGAGAAAGAGCAGAGACTGTTGAGATGCTAATGCAGGAGAGAGCTGTCTGCCCAGAGCTCAGAGGACTCAACACTGATAAGCTACCACAGCACAGATAACTCTGTCTGAGAGAGAGAGAGAGAGAGAGATGGGGTTTAAACACAATCACCATGAGATGGAAACTGCAAACAACAACAACAAAGACTGGGGAAAAAACTGTGGTAAGCATGAGAAAATCCTGTGAAGTGCAGTTTCATCAACTCACCAGAAGTTTCGTTAATCAAGGCCGGCTCAAATAAGAAATTTCAAAGAGACTCAACTCCTTGAGGAGGGGCGAATGAGCCCCGAAATAATTAGGAGGGCTTAAATGAGGGGGGGAATCAGCACTCTTAAATTTTGCATTCCCTCTTTTACTCTCCATTTCCAAATCATTCCAAAATGTTGTATCCGAGATTACATACTATACACTATGCACTTATACTTTGAGACATTCTATGAGCCATTTCTTGCTCAGGGTGAATTTCATATGGTTATTTTGTCATCCAGCTTTAGGGCCTGATAGTCCCTTCACTTCAACTACATAAGGAAAGCTGTGACTATTGAGCTGCGAGTGCATGAAGTGTCCAACATTCCACACTTTGCTTTTTCGTTACTTAAGTGCATCATCTGGGCATATAAAGTGTGCTTGTTTTATACTACAAAAGGGCTTAGAATAGTGCATAAATGAGGCTGAGATGCACTACTAGTGACCTGCCTATCCACATTGTGCCATCTTAGGTAAGATTCTAACTGAAAAAATTGCTGTTTATATGGACACCTTTTGTTTTAATTAGAATTAATTCAATCCAAACGTGAACATTAAATAAAGTGATCAGGTTTGACAAGCTTCAAATCAGAATTGATTTTCTGACATGCGTTCACTGCACGAATATACAGAGTTTCCCGCTGTTTGCGCATACTAACCATTCTCCTACATTGCTTCTTTTCTTTGTTTTAAAGAGCAGACTTAATATTTTTCTATTTCAGGCCCTGATTAGGAGACGACGAGCACATGAAGCTGTGTGCTGTGCTGCCTATATTTATGAAGCAGTAAAAACGCCCCTTCCCATGCCCAAAACAAAGCATCTTTGAATGAGAGTCCAAAACAAGGACTGATGGGATGTTTTCCTGCTCCACTTCACAGACGATGAGTAGAAGGAAAATTTTAGAATGACACGATGTTCAATAAATAACAACAGCACGTTCAGCGCATCATACGTCATTACACCATTTCAACTTTATTGCACATGTGCATAACTTTCCAGTTTAAGGTTTCAATCCGATCAAGTGTTTACACGTCCTCTTGATCAGATTAGAAAAGGTTTAAACCACCCCTTATAATCGAAAAGAAATTTTAATCGGATTTGGCAAACTCATTCCGATTGACGTGGTTACATGTGACTTTTTTATTCCGAATTTGCTACTAATCCGATTAAAATCGCATTATTAGGGTCCATTTAAACACAGCTGGTGATTGATTTAAAGGACTCGACTTGAATTTAATGCAGGTGAGAGGAACAGCATGATAATCTAATAAGATATACATGGCACACAAATGTTATTTTAAACCATTTTAATTATACTTTTCTGTAATTTAGTTTGACAATGAAATATGTATTTAAATAATTTAAAAAACATACTCTCCCATTTAAAAGTTTTGGGTTAGTACATTATTTTTGCTTTTGTAAGAAAAAAAGTATTTTAATCTTTTGATGTTATTTTTAACTTTCTATTATGGGGGGGAAAAACTCTTTAGATTAACTTTTTAGAATAACTTGCAACACGCTTTCCACAAAAACATTAAGCAGCACAACTCTCAGCATATCAGAATGATTACTGAAGGATCATGTGACACTGAAGACTGGAGTAATGGCTGTTACCATTTATATTATGCTATATTACATTTATATTTATATATGTATTTAGTAGAGAGCATCCTGGGATTATCTTCTCTGCAAAGGCTTCAACTTGATGCAATATAGCCTAAATGAAGGGCAGCATAATGAAGCTGCCTACCTTTTAGATCAGCCTTACAATGATACTAGAATTTGGAACCGAGTTCAGAACCCTAATTTCTTCCCTTCATTACCTCGCTCTTACTTTTCCTCTTTAGTTAAACATCCGGCATCAATAGGCAAACAAATGAACGGTGGAAGAAAGCATGCCACATCATCTAAAGATGAGGACAGCGGATGAAAGGATGGCTATGAAACAGGAAAGGGGCACTTGAGCAGGTGTCCTCTTTATTTACCTGCTCTCTCTTCCATACAGACAGAAGGTACAAAAAAGGGAAATAAAAGGCAGATAGGAATAAAAGAGAGCAAATTACCAAAGCTCTCTCGTCTTTTCAACTCTCCATCTTCAAAGTGCTGAGCTTCTGCAGCTTTGCACAAATAAGAGCTGTGGTTCAGATTAACAGTCTCTCTTGCGATTGTGTACGGGCCGAGTGTGGGTCCGCTTCATGAGAGTTCCTGGAGAAACATGCGATACTTCTCTTCTGAATGAAGGACTATTTGAATACACTTGCCGTTTCTTTATGCGTCGGCTATTGTGTTGCGGATTCGGAGATGTCTGATGTAGGCTGGAGGGGATTGAGTAATGGAAAATGTATGTGAAGAGGTGTGAACAAGGCTGTGTGTTTACCTGCGAGTGTTTAACCCAGAGTAAAGCTCCCCTACAGGGTTGAAATAATCCTTCTATTCAGAAGGACTTTAATTCGGCCTTACAATCAGGGATCCAGTCACTCAACAGGGATGCGGAAAGCACTGCATGTACAATCACGCTCTCAGTCTCCAGCGGCTAATATACCAGACTCACAGCATTAAAGGATGACTAATGTTAAACCTGTTTACCATCAAAATATATAGAGGGGACAACAAAACTTACTTAAATAGCACTTTGCAAATACAAAGTACTTGGCATGTCACAACATTTCATCTTAACCACTACTCAGACAGAAATAATTAGTTATTTTCAACTTGCGTCTATGCACTGCATCTGTGCAGTAATTTCAATGCTACACGCACTTATTTTAGCGAATTCATATGAATTTGTATAATCTCATCCGACGGTTTTTGTACGATCTGCTACGCTCAATATGCGGTTGTTTAGGGGTGGGGTGGACCTTCATGCTTACTTTTTTCCTAAAAACTCTGTTTCCATATGAATGACATTGCACGGTAAACCCTAACGCTCAAAAAAATTAACTGTTGAGTATTTAGAACTTTCTTTTTCTTTTGGGTTCATAGCACTGACATATTTCAAGTAAACTGAACTGTTTCACTGTTTTGAGTTATATGAACTCATTACTTTTAATTTAGACTAAATTAGGTTTAACTGAAACTGGGATGGGAGTACTATGACCCAGCATGCTTTGCCCATGGCACTTGAAAGGGAGAGTAAATGCTAAAATTAAGTGTTATATAATGTTTTTTATGTGTGCAAGAATAATGTTAAGGGAGATTCAGTAGTGATTAATGTTTTGTTATGCTAATTTAGAAGAGTTCCTGTTAATGTGGGGTTTTGGAGAGTTATAATCATGGTGACAAGTGGTGCATGCTGCTTGGTTTGGGAGCAGGTAAATTACATGTTTTAAGTTGCTATACTTGTTCAGTAAGTGCTATACCATGCTATTGTTAACTTGTTAGCAAATTAACAAGTTGGCATTTTCTGAATTTTCTTATTAGGGTTTACAGTGAACTAAATAATTTGATTTGCAAGAACTCAAAATAAAAACATTAATTAACTAAATATTTTATGTTAAAGGTGCCGAAGAACATGTTTTCAAAATATGTAATATAAGTCTTAAGTGTCCACTGAATGTGTCTGTGAAGTTTCAGCTCAAAATACCCCATAGTGTTTCTTATTATTAATTTTTTTAACTGCCTATCATTATAAATGCGCCAATTCAGGGTGTGTGGCCCTTTAAATCTCGTGCTCCACGCCCCTAGAGCTCGCGCTTGCCTTAAACACCATAAACAAAGTTCATACAGCTAATATAACCCTCAAAATGGATCTTTACAATCGCGTAAGTACAGTGTTTATTTGGATGCTTACATTTGATTCTGAATGAGTTTGATTGTCCTCCATGGCTAAAGCTAACATTACACACTATTGGAGAGATTTATAAAGAATGAAGTTGTGTTTATGCATTATACAGACTGCAAGTGTTTAAAAAATGAAAATAACGACAATTTTGTCTCCATGAATACAGTAAAAAACGATGGTAACTTTAACCACATTTAACAGTACATTAGCAACATGCTAACGAAACATTTAGAAAGACAATTTACAAATATCACTAAAAATATCATGATATCATGGATCATGTCAGTTATTATTGCTCCATATGCAAATATTGGGGGCGTACACCCCGACTGCTACGTAACAGTCGGTGTTATGTTGAGATTCGCCTGTTCCTCGGAGGTCGTTTAAACAAATGAGATTTATATAAGGAGGAGGAAACAATGGAGTTTGAGACTCACTGTATTTACATGTACTGAACTCTTGTTATTCAATTTTTGAATCTAGGGCACCTTTAATTGTTCAAAATCAAAATGTATGAGTTAGCCAACTCAGTACTTCAAGTTAGGAGCAATTAACATGTATGAGTACTACAAACTCAAAACTTGATAGTTCTGTTTACTTAAAATTGGGAACATCATAACTAAAAAAAAATTATGTAACTGATTACCTCTTTTTTTTTTCTTTTTTTTTTAGTTAGCCCAACTTATTCAGGTTTACAGTGTTTACAAATTAATTCAAAATCACCACCTTGTAAAATAGCTACATTTTCTCATAAGATCAGTTATTATAAACCTCCGATATGACTTTCACAAATCCTCCACAAGGAGACTCTGCAAACCTTTAGGCCAACAAATTTTAAAATGCCCCAATCTGAGATCACAATCTGAAGTTTGAGTCTCCCATTTGAGCCGCAGGATGCATATAAGACGCTCACTGCCATGCTGTCAGTCAGACGCTCAAGCTTAAAATGGGGCTCTCGGTGCACCACCCATCACAGTCATCATCATGCAACCGTATCGATCTGACGCGCCACTGACACCGTCACAATGCGGCTCTAATCCACTACGATACTGACCGCTGAGCCCCAGATTACCAACGCCACCTCTTTTCATTACTTCAATTACCTTTCACTTGAGAACAGCTCTCGGTTAATTGATTCAGAAGAGATTGCATGCTTTCTATTAGAAAATCTTAAGCACCCAGGTATAATCTTGTGGCAGAAACTAATACAAGGCAAATCTTTGATACTGCTGTTTATCTTTGCTAAAATTAAAGTCCCAGAGGCGGCGTGTCTGAAATGTTATCCCGCAGACTGAATCGAGATCAGTTAAGAGGAAACGCGGAGTTAGACACAGAAGTCGGGCTCAACGCTGATGGGGTTAGAGTTTAAGATTTTCTCACTGTCTCTCTGATAAAGTGGATGGTTATCAGTGTGTGTGTGTGATTGGCAGAGAGGGTGATGAGAGGATGATGATAAACGGGTGTCAGTGTGAAAGAGGCCCGAGGGGTTGACAGCAGGGAGTCAACGGCACAATGGCACAGCAGATAAGAGCGCACAGATGAGTCTGCGGCCCCTCAGAATGACTACACAGAGAAAGACAGATAGATGAAGGAAGTGAAGGCAAAACAGACAGAGAGAGGGAGAAAAGGAACAAAGGTGGAGAAGTGAAGTACTTATGGAGAAGGGGCTGCGGTGGCAGACGCCAATGACACAATAAGATGTTGAAGTGATGGGAGATGGAAACACAACAAAACAGGGTGCAAAGAGGCCAAACGAGACACATATACAAAGGAAATATAACAGTCTGAGAGAAATGAAGAAAGTAAAGAGATAAAAAGATAGAGACTGTGATGTGCCATTCAGACAGATTGATGATAAAGAGACGGAGAGTGTTTCAGAACACTGGAGTTAGGCAAAATTTATTGAATACTGACAATATAATTGAAGTATCCTGAAAAAATGCATCATGGTTTTCACAAACATATTAAGCAGCACAACCGTTTTCAACATTGATAATAATAAGAAATGTTTCTTGAGCATCAAATCAGCATATTCGAATGATTTCTGAAGGATCATGTGACACTGAAGACAAGTAATGATGTTGAAAATTCAGCTTTGACATCACAGAAATAAATGACAATTTAAAATATATTGAAACATAAAACAGTTATTTAAAATTGTAATAATATTTCACAATATTATTTTTTTTACTGCATTATTGATCAAATAATTGCAGCCTTTGTGACATAAATATTTAAAAACTCTGACCAACCAAAGATTTTATCGTTAGCTAAAGTAAATATGCTTTATCGTGTATTGTCATAATGGTCCATTTAAATCAAAATTAATAAATGTCAGCCAATATTGTGTTCAACTGGTGAACAACAGTGTGTGAAAGATGCCATTTATAATTTAACTCTTTTATTAGCATTTAAGCACTTACAATTAATATTAGAGAACGATGATTTATGATGATTTATTT
The DNA here is from genome assembly GCF_018812025.1 of Megalobrama amblycephala. Taxonomy (NCBI): domain Eukaryota; kingdom Metazoa; phylum Chordata; class Actinopteri; order Cypriniformes; family Xenocyprididae; genus Megalobrama; species Megalobrama amblycephala. The sequence continues at coordinate 21,671,039 of NC_063049.1, forward strand.
ATCAGGGTTCAAGCGTTTAAGGCCTTTAAGCACATTAAAAAGGTATTATATTTTATTTAGCAAGCATGTATGCACTTTGATCATAGATGGGAAAGACCATTTACAGCCAATACAGGCAATTTAATAAGGAAAAATATGTTTTTAAAGGTTTTTTGACAGTTACAGCACCACCTATTGCCCGATCTCCACTACTTTTTTGGGGTGTCCTCAGAGTGTGCCCATACATATGTGTGTTAATTTTGGTGAAAATATCTCATTTTGTTTTGAAGTTATAGATACTTAGGTTCAGTGTTTCCTACGTTTCCTTTTGTCTCAATCGAACTAATGGTTTCGAAAATATTCGGCAAGGTTTCAGGAGTCTAAGGACGTTCTTCCCATGAAAATAAGTCGACCACAACCAAAGTTATATACATTTAGAGTTATTATACACTTTCATTAAAAATGTTTTTTAAAGCTTTTTAACAGTTAGAGCGCCAACTATGGTCTGAACTTCATTAAAGTTGGCATGCTTCTTTAGAGTCATATGCTGCATGTGCTCACTTAATTTCGTGAAGTTCTGTAAAGTTTGTTGAGTTTACGTTTAAGATTTATAGGCTTGAGTATATTTTGCCACGCCCATTTTCTAAATTACCTTGTTATAGCGAACCAAAGGGTAAAGTTAATTTATTTATTTTTTTTTTTTGATAATTATTGATCTAGAGAGTCCAGAGATTTGTCTTGCACTGGTTTTGTTCGGATTGGGCGAAAAACCTAGGACTAGTTCGCAAAAGTAGGCGTTTCAGATATTTGTAAACAATTAATGAACAATTTGATTGACAGCATTGGTTCTTGAGGCAAAGTTGTTCAGCATGAGGATATCTATCAAATGATATGCATATTGTGTGGATCTGTGAAACCATATGTGATTAGAGGCATAAAACTCGTTAGCACCAACTAGTGGCCGATTTCTTTCAAAATTCTTACAGACCTCTAGGACCATGAGTCGAACATGCCCATCGAGTTTCGTTCTCATCGGTCTCCATTAACCTTGTCTAATAGGTGCTCAAATTCATTGGCCGATGGCGGCCATGTTTTTTGAGATACACCAATACCCTCATAGACTATCATGCCCCCTTCGACTAGGACACTGCATGCCAAAAGTCGATCGGACTAACGGTTACATACAGTAGTTATGGCTGTTTTCAAGGTTTTTTTTAAATTATAGTGCCACCTAGTGTTAAATCGAAATGTTTTTTTTATTGTGACCAAAGATTGAGGCCCTACACGTGTACCGAGTTTGGTGCAAATATCTCATTTTGTTCTTGAGTTATAGCCATTTCAGTAAAAGTGGCTCCGCCCTCATCGTTTATTTTGGTGCCCCTTATCGACTGTGAATCAAAATTTTAACTTTTTTTGATAATTATTGATATTCAGACTCCAGAGAACATTTCTGCACTGGTTTGGTCCCGATCAGGTCAAAAACTTAGGACTAGTTCGCAAAAGTAGGTTTTTCAAAAAACGCAAAATACCCGAATTTTCGCATCTTGTCCGACTTGAGCCAAGGATTCCAACGATATAAGACATTGAGCCTAGGCCTAACGGATCAAGAGTTATGAGCCATTTCGTACTTTTGACTGCTGTAGCGCCCCCGTCAGGCTGATACAAAAGAAAAGAAACTACGAGCAAAAGAAACTACGAGCATGCAACGTCGTACAGTTCTGTCGTCTATTAAGCCATGAAATAACCAAAAAAGGCGATTAAAGCTGCATTAAAACTGTGCATGCATGTATGTAGGCCTATATATATATATATATATGCGTGACATGTCTCTGGTCTATTCTGCTATGTGAGATCACAATATAACGCACAAACTGTTATGTAATTTTTTAATGCATAAATAAATGTGAGAACTGTGCATTTGTATTAGAAGATGCTAATTTTGCGTTAATTTATAAAGTACAAACAAAAATTATCACATTTAAATGCATAAAATAATTAATTTTACATTTTGGCATTTATTTGCTGTTGACTTCCGCATCAGCAAATGGGAATTCAAAACACTTTTTTTTCTTTGTACTGAGTTTAATTTAGGTATGATAGAACTGTTGCAATTATTTATTTTGACAATATAGAAAGTTAACTGTATTCGGTTGTGTTGTAGGCACAGTTCAGTACTTTATAGTCAGACTCATTTTAATGTTGAAATAATGAAGATTTCTGTGCCACCCCAGACTGGTTGCTGGCCCCTGCCTGGCCACCCCTATGAAAAAATCCTGGCTCCGCCACTGGGTGCGAGTACTACCAGCCATCAAAGTTTCAAGTCTCTATGACTTACGGTTTGGTCTGCCCGATCACTTTTAGGGAAGAATGCTGATCCTTGGAAAATGTAACAATTACAATAGGGCTTCAGCCCTACGCGCTTGAAAAAAAAGACTATTTGTCTATTCTTTCAGTCAGAGGAGTCAGTTTTAAATGTAAGAACTACCACAGCAACAATCTAGCTGAAAACAGTAGTGGATGCTAAATATTGCTCAGCCCCAGAGCACACACACACACACACACACACACACACACACAAACAAACAAAGTAGGCCTACATCTAGCTCACACACACAGCTAGCAATACGCAAAGTATAACTTTACTAATTGGCTTAATTTCCAGCTGTTGTCAAAGTGTATATGAGTGTCCTTATCATAACACATATGGTTTATCAGGACTCTACTATCTATGCTCAGAAATGCCCTTCCTGTTTTCCAGTTGACAGTAAAGGTCTATTCACACTGGGCCTCAACCATGAAACACAAGCAGTAAATTTCGTGATAAATCATTCGTGAAACAATTCTCACATAAACTGTCACATTGAATTCAAAGCAGCCATTTATATGAGAATAGTTTTACCAATGATTTACATAAAAATTCTTTATGCTTGTGTTTCATGAATAGGGTCCACTGAGCTTTTGTGTTGTTGTTGAAAAATGCATCCCTGCAGACTTTATTCACAGTGAAAATTCACCCAGCAACTTATTTATTAATAAGCTCTAAGCTTATAGGTCATGATTTTATTGTATAACAATATTTTAGAATTATTTTTATGGTGCTGTTATGGTATTTGTATTTGGTCATGGTCAGTACAAACTTTTCCATACGAGTTGCAATTTTTCAAAGAAATTCTCATTTTGTGTTTCACGGAAGAAAAAGTCATACAGCTCTGAAACGACTTGCGGGTGAGTGAACTATTGCTTTAAGGTGACCAACCATAAACCCACTGAACACTTTCTTGGAATTCCCCATTCCTACAACCTCTAAATGTTATTAGCAAAGTGCTGGCCATACTTATGGCTTTCAATTTCTATATTCAAAGTGCAAGTGATAATTCATTTTTTCCCTCTCAATTTCAAGGATCATTTGCTGAGAGCAGAGAGCATCCAGTATTCCTCACAGTGATGGCACAGCCGGTTGCTATGGTGAGAGGCTGGTGTAAGACATGGTACAGGAGTCATGCTGTGAGGATGTGACCCTATCAACCCTCCTTACTGTCCGTCTGTGCTCTGAATGTGCTTAGGGGAATTTTTGACTCTCACAAAATCCTTTCTACGTAAGGAAATTGCAAAGAAAGATAAAGGGGCAGATTTACTAACGGCTTGCGCCAGTGCAAACCCTCTTTTGGCATTAAAAAACTACCGTCAGGGTTTACTAAACCCACGCAGTGAAACATTAGAGCTGAAAAGGAGTGGACGCAGTTATTTTTGCCTCTGACCTTATTGCATATGCATTTTTAGGAGTTTCCCTTGCAGATGCAAAATTTATTGGAGGAGAGTATTTAAATTAATCATGCAAGGTGGTTTATTAAGCTTTGCGTGAGTCAATTTACTGGTATTTGCGCCATTATTTACCGCCCCAAAAAAAGCATGTCTTAAACCAGATGCTAATTTGCACTGCTCTCGGCAGATTGCGTAGAAAAGCATGCAAGAGATAATAAATACAATTTAGTAAAAACCTGCCGCACTGTAAAAAGGATTTTTTGAGCTTATTATTGGAGTACATTTTGCAAGAAAATACTATTTCAGTCTTTCAAAATTTCATATTTAATTCAAAGTATTACTTGCCATTTCTTTTTAATTACTTGTGTAATTTACTAGCAATTTCTGAGTGAACATTTTTTTTTTTTAAGTAAATCCTACACCAAGGATTTGCAGTGATGATTGTATTTATGTAGGCTTTGCTATTATGTGCAAAAAAGGTTAAAATATAACCATGACATTCTTAACCAAAAACAACTGACTGCAAAAGCACAAAATGTTAACTTGTACGAGGTATGAGGTACACATGCATCCACTCATCTGAACATAGTAATGATATTCTATGCATAGACTACTCCAAGTCCCTTTACTATTACTGCTCTCATAAAAATATGACTACTTGCATTACATGTCGAATTTTAAACCTGCATTGAATTTCTAACAATAAATTTTCTAGCAAAATGTATATTTTAGTCAGAATTATTGTGCTCCTGTTCTACTGTGGTCAGGTTATGCCAGGGGTCAGCAACCTTATGGAACGTGGAGGGTTAATCACAGAAGCTTTTGTTGGATCTACACACTAGCGCAGGATAAAATCTCACGCTTTAAAGGTGCTAAAGAGGATCTTTTCGTCGACTGAGAAACCAAAGACTGTTAGTGAGTTTTTGAAATGAGCGCATGCGTAAGAACAACCCCCCTCCTTCAAAGCTCATTTCGAGGGAACGCCTCCCAAAACTTGTGCACGAGTATTGGAACACGAGTGTTTACCACCGGCATTCGCTTTGTCGTGTTAGTGGATTCATTATGTCGGACTCACCGCAGGTAACTCATAATCTGCAGTTGTTACTCGTATCTCCTGACAAAAACATTGCATGCGGCGCCAGCCATATGGAAAGTTACTGGAGAGCGCAGCCGCGCACGTCTCGCACAAGGAACGTCATGGCAGTGATTGACAAGCCAGAGGGCCAATCGTTTACGCGATGATCGCGTAAACGATTGGCTGATGTTTTTAAGGCCCTACCTCATGCACAGATGATGTATATTAATATTATTACTTTCAGTGCACCTAATAAATAGTCTTTTATCAGTTAGTAAAGACAGTTTCAAGTAATATTGCAAAAATGTATAAAACAAAACATCCTCTTTAGCACCTTTAATAGTATTTATACACTGTAGAAACTGATTTTGATTTTAACTGTAAAACACTATTTTTTTATTTTTTTTTAAAGCTACGATAAAAAACAGTTAATTTGTTAACAATATGTTTACTTTAATGGTCGCACTTTAGTTTAAGGTCCAATTCTCACTATTAACTAACTATTAATATATATACTAACTAACTAATTATATAACTGCTTATCAATAGTTAGTAAGGGAGCTGTTAAGATAGAATATGGTCATGCAGAATAAGGCATTAATATGTGATTTATAAGTACTAATAAACAGCCAATATCCTAGTAATATGCATGCTATTGCTAATAAGCAACTAGTTAATAGTGAGAACTGGACCCTAAAGTGTTATCACTGTAATAGATCTAACCTTACACTTAATGTAATTTTACAGTAAAATATTGTTACATTTACAATTTTTGGAAGTATAAAGAACGTCATTGTATAATTTACAGTGAAAAGCCATAAACTGACCCAGAATTCCCTGCGTGATGCTTCACATTTGACGTATTTTCGTTGAAATAACTATTTTTTCTACTCTGTTACATACATTAGGGTTTTATGTTACATCTAATGTTGCTAAATTAAAGTTTATTATATTAAGTATTATTTTAGAGTCTTGTGTTACCAGGTTGGTGTTCAGTATTTGTGTGAATGACAATGTACACCTATATATTAGTATTTACCTCCTCAGCTTGTGGAAAAGCTGCGTGTGATTATCTTTGATTCATCACGTGACTTTCTCATTACCCCTGTTTTTGGTGGTTGTCAGTGTATTACAAAGGTAAAAAGGTAATAAGATTTTAGTACACATTTTTTACACAGTTTAACTCCTAAATTAATAAAACAGGCTTTGTGACTATAAGGAATGATTATCCCAAAATGTATGTCTGTATGCAAGTTTGAGGAACTTTATTTAACCCTCTGTGGTCTGAGGGTGTTTTGGGGGCCTGGAGGAGTGTTGACATGCCCTGACTTTTTTTTTTTTTTTTTTTTTTTTTTTTTCAGTTGCTTAAACATATTAATGGCATATAAATATAAATATAAACTTGCATATAAATGGCAAAGATTACACTGTATTCAGCACAAACAGGGCTACAATAATATGTGAGCAACATGTATGTACATGTTTGTATTTTTGAGAAAATAACATGTATGCGTGGTTATTGAAAAAAAATTAAATCAATGAAATAAGGCCATTTAACACATACTAAATATTTGTTCACAAGACTTTTGAGATTTTTTTTTTGCAAAACATTGTGAAAAGTATCCTGCCCACTCATTCACATACAACAATATATTGATTTAAAATGTAATTAAATTTAATACATACACCTCTTTAGCTACTGTCAGAGATTATCCATAGATTGCTGACCTCTGGGTTATGCAAAATGGAAATATTCACTGGACTCTGTAACATTTATAGGATATAACTGCATTAATTTATTGACTATAAACCATTTTATCGATGGTTGTTGCAGCCCTAAAATTTTGCTGAAGCCTGGACAAAATGGCCACTAAGAGGATGAATGTAAAATAAAAATGCAAAGACATTTTTTTGTTGTTGTTGTTGTTTTGGAAATTGATGGATCGCCTTAAAGTAAGCATGATCCAATGCCATTCACACCACCATGGTCCTGTCTAAAGAGTGTGTTTGAGTATGTGTTTCTGGTGTACAGGAACAGAGAGTGTGTCAGAAGTGTCGATCAGAGGTATTGAAGGCCGGGTGTGTGCCTTCAGATGTGCTCTGGGATTCAGAGGAGGCTGGCAAGAGAGTCTCTAATCCCAGACTGGCTCATTAGTCATCTCTCTCCTTGATTAATGCATGTGTTTGTTTGTGTTGTGTGAGCCCTTCCCCTCTGCTTTCTGAAGCTGCTTAATGAATAATCATTTTATATGCGAGTGCCACAAAGCCTTGATCTTCTCAATGAGGAGCAGGAAAATTGGAATGTTAGCTAATGATATGATATAAGGAAGAGAAAGAGAAAAAGAGAGAGAGAGAGAGAGAAAATAGCACAGATTAAACAACAAAAACAACAACATTTACAGTATAGTGGGTCTAAAAGTATAGGACCTCACTGAAAATCTAGGACTTTTCAATTCAAACCTGGAGATAAATAAAGAAAATGATTTAAAAACAAAAGAAAATTTATGATGTAAAATGAAGAAGAAATATTTTAGAGTTTGAACAATTTCTAGATCACTCGTGAAATAAGTAAATGTGAGTCAATATAGATGTATAGATGATCAGGTGTTCATTTCCACTGACGCACAAACTGCACAAAAACAATTTCAATTAAACTTTCTACTTAAATTGTAATGCTAATAATCACATTTGTAGTGATAGTTATGTTATTAAACAAAACAGATTGTAAAAATATAAGCACTTTGACTAGTGGTCTCAGACTTTTGGATCCTACTGTACACACACTACTGTTCAAAGGTTTGGGATTGGTACAAAGTTTTGGTAACACTTTAGTATGGAGAACAATTATCACTTTTAACTAGTTGCTTATTAGCCTGAATTTTAGCTGTTTATTAGTACTTATAAAGCACACATTAATGCCTTATTCTGCATGAACATATTCTACATTCCTTATTCCTACCCAATACCTCAACAAAATACCTAACCACTACAACAACCACCTTACTAACTATTAATAAGCAGTACATTAAGAGTTTATTGAAGGAAAATTCATAGTTAATAGTGAATAAGTGTTCCCCATACTGAAGTGTTACCCAAAGGTTTTGTCTCTTATGCACACCAAGGCATTATTTGATCAAAAATACAGTAAAAGTATAATATTTTCCTGTAATAGCAAAGCTGAATTTTCAGCATCATTACTTCAGTATTCAGTGTCACATGATCCTTTAGAAATCATTCTAATATGCTGATTTAGTGCTCAAGAAACATTTATTATTATTATCAGTTGGACGCTTAATTTTTGTGGAAATTGTGATACCTTCTTTTCAGGATTCTTGATGAGTAGAAAATGTAAAAAAGCATTTATTTCAAATTGAAATCAATTTTATAACACTATCAATGTCATCACTGTCACTTTTGTCAATTCAATGCATCCTAAAAATAAAAGTATCAAATTCTTAATAAAAAAAAAAAAAAAAAAAATCTTCCTGACCCCAAACTTTTGAACGATAATGTAAATGTCACACACACACACACACACACACACACAGGCTCAAACACACACAAACAGAGAGAGAGACTTCTTACTTGACACTAAAAGAGCCAGATTTGTTGTTGCCGGTTCCCTTGGCCGTAAAGTCCATGTCAGCCTGAACATGCATCCCCTACAAAAGCAGGAAACATGTACAGAAACCATGAGAAACTTTAAGAAAAAGAAAACACAATCTTAGGTTACACTTTATTTCAAGGTGTCCGTGTTACAGTGTAATCAGGACCTAAAATGAAAACTCGTCAAGTGCCAAATTAAAGTAAAAATTTGAATTGGCGAGTGCATCAAATGGTATCAATCACCAGTTGGCCGGTAACATTTTTATGAATTCTAACAATGCAATTAAACGTGAACGATGCATGAACAAAGTGTCCAGAAAATCCGTGTCTCAGAAAGCGGATGAATACTGAATTGAGCTCTCTTTCACATCATCTTGCGCTTGAACAGACATATTCAAACAAAATTGTCAAAATGCCCGTCTTGGCAAGTATCCTCGTAAACATTATGTCATAAGTGAACAAACAGTTGAGAAAGAAAACGCATGTGTAACAGTATAATGGATCCACGCATTAGTTCTTCAAGAGGCAGCAGCCTGTTATTCCTGCTGCTGTATGTGTTTTTTAATTTTAATCAAACAACAAAACAAAAAGAAAATAAATAAATAAATCATTGCTCTTGACTGAATAACTTTTGTAACTTTAATAAGGATTAATCTATATGTTTCATGGCTGGTAACAAATATATATGGCTGGCAAATTTTCTTAAAGGTGCCCTCGAATGAAAAATTGAATTTATCTTGGCATAGTCAAATAACAAGTTCAGTGCATGGAAATGACATACAGTGAGTCTCAAACACCATTGTTTCCTCCTTCTTATATAAATCTCATTTGTTTAAAAGACCTCCGAAGAACAGGCGAATCTCAACATAACACCGACTGTTACGTAACAGTCGGGGTGTACACCCCCAATATTTGCATATGCCAGCCCATGTTCCCAACATTATGAAAGGCATTAGACAAGGGCAGCCAGTAACATCTGGATCTGCACAGGTGAATCAACAGACTAGGTAAGCAAGCAAGAACAATAGCGAAAAATGGCAGATGGAGCAATAATAACTGACATGATCCATGATATCATGATATTTTTAGTGATATTTGTAAATTGTCTTTCTAAATGTTTCGTTAGCATGTTGCTAATGTACTGTTAAATGTGGTTAAAGTTACCATCGTTTCTTACTGTATTCACGGAGACAAGAGCCGTCGCTATTTTCATTATTAAACACTTGCAGTCTGTATAATGCATAAACACAACTTCATTCTTTATAAATCTCTCCAACAGTGTAGCATTAGCCGTTAGCCATGGAGCACAGCCTCAAATTCATTCAGAATCAAATGTAAACATTCAAATAAATACAATACTCACATAATCTGACGCATGCATGCCGCATGCATGACGAACACTTTGTAAAGATCCATTTGAGGGTTATATTAGCTGTGTAAACTTTGTTTATGCACTGTTTAAGGCAAGCGCGAGCTCCGTGGGCATGGAGCACGAGAATTAAAGGGCCAGTAGCCCTGAATCATTTATAATGATGCCCCAAAATAGGCAGTTAAAAAAATGAATTAAAAAAAATCTATGGGGTATTTTGAGCTGAAACTTCACAGACACATTCAGGGGACACCTTAGACTTATATTACATCTTTTTTTTTAAAAGTTCTGGGGGACCTTTAAGTCAACAGAAATTGGCAGGTGTGGCAAAAAGTTAGTTTTAGGCCCTGAATAAAATTAAACATTTAAGTACTCCGCAATATTAATTAACTACATGTACTTACTATAGGGTTAGGATGAGTTGCATGTAATTATGCATAATTTACTGTTATTACAATATTAAGTACATGTAACGTGTAATAAGGAGTGTTATCCAACAAATGCATAAACAACAGCAAAACACATTAGTGTGATTTCGGTATACATTTTTAAAAGAAAAAAAAGATTAAAACAACTATTTTAACTTTGCACATCTTAAAAATACAACGCATATGGTGGAAGATGGGACTAGACAACCAAATATGTCTGTTTGATGCACATATTCACAGACCAACATTTAAAAAGCACAGATGGGATGCAAGAACACATACTTTATGAACACCCCTAAAAAACATTTACAAAGAACATAAAGAAAGAAAATACATTTAACGGTAAAATAAACAGGCAATAAATGCAAATTCTCGCTAATGACGAGCAAAACGAGTCTCCTTTATGTCTCCCTATGAAAAAGAGCAGCATAATAGGACATTATTTTACTTGCCAACCAGTTGCGAAGGCTCAAGGGAGGAATTTCGTCTGACAGAAATGGCTGCTGATTTGAGCATTAAAAGACCATTAGAGCGGATGTGCCAGAACTGATGAATTTCTCTCAAGAAAAACACCAAATTTATCTCATGTCAGGATTTGAGAATGATCATTAGTCATGTAGCTGCTTTTACTAGTGCATGAGTGTGTGTGTCGCATTATGTTTGACAGTAATTACAAATATGTACCACGAATGTGTGTAAATGTGGTTTGTAACAGGATAATGACTTGCACAAGGAACATCAACGTGTGTGTGTGTCCAATGAAATGCAATAATTAATTGTATGTGGCACTTCAGGCTTCACTTGGATGGCTATGTTTATACCGAAGACATCATTTAGCAGATGTTGTGCCAAGCTTATCTGATTTTGTGCACACTGACATAGCCATTAATGAGAACAACTGTAACAAACAGTGGTCAAAACATTGCTTTAATCAACCGAGAGGTGTCTACTGACCACAGTGGTAATATATAGTATGTAGTTTTGGGCCGGGGAGGTGGGGTTGACGTCCGTGGGGAGGACCGGTCACTCAGACGTATCGAGCAGCAGAAATGCATCATGCTGCCCTTCAGTTCTGACAGAAAGTGTGGCAGGGGTCAGCATGAGCAGAAAGCCCTAATGTACTTGCCTGTAACCTCTGACCCCATTAGCACCTGTCAATCAAACCCCTGCCTCTCAAAGCGGTCCTTTAGAAAGCCAAAAGTGTGATTTAAGGAATGAGGTCAGGAGCTTTGAGAAGAAAGGATCAGGATGTTTAATATACCACGCAGGCGGCCTAATACCTCTACATTTTCTTTCACAAAGCCAGAATTATCAGTATATAGGTATAAGAGTCATAACCTAAAAGAGTATTTTGAAATGAAAGTGCTCTTTTATGATAATATTCTATCATTACTATGGGCACTTTTTTTTTTTTTGATGTGTGTATTCAGATAACATCACTACCTTGAGCATTAGCAGTTATATTAGTCAGTATCCATTTATAATACTGAGATTGTACATAATACATATTGTGAGGTAGTTGGTGAAACCCAGGCCTAGTTTGAAGAATTTGAGAAAATTAGGGCTCCTCTAATAATCGACTAACCATTAGTCAACAAGAAGAGGCTTAGTCGAAATTTTATTAGTCGCAGGAAAAAACAAATCCACAGGAAGTGGCGGGAAGAATCACTCGCACTTAAAATACTCTATCATTTTTGATCATACAGATAATCTTTTGAATCTGTGTAGAGTCTACTTTTATTTGTGTGCACCCACAATAACAAAACATTGTGCTTTTGTAAAATATTGAAAGCAAACAGGGTGTGATTTCTGCCGTCTCTCTCTGTGAACTTGAGCGCACCAAAAAAGAAAGAAAGAAAAGAACCAAAACTCCATGTAAACTTGCCTCAAAGACATGAAAAATATCTTTATAGAAATCGAAATGTCTACTTTTAAATGAACCAATTCAAATGGAAAACAAATATTCTAAATATGCAATCCGTTTGAAACGTGGATATAGGTGCGTGCACTACTGCGAGATGACGAGTCAGCATCATCATCTTCATCATTGCAGCCAAAAATACAGAAAACTCTAGTTTATCAATTAATTAATAAAATGTTAAAGCAGTCTCCTTGCTGTTTTTACCCGATGCATTCATAATCATTACTTCTGCTGGTGCGCTATGGCAAGCTTTTTGCATGCTCTCGAATGCTGATTACACTGTAAAAAATGACCGTGATTTTAACAGTAAAATACTGTAAAAATGCTGCGGTGAAAAACTGTCAATTGGTTTACAGAAAGTTTCCGTACTATATACGGTGAATAACTGTAATAGATCTAACGGTACATTTAATGTAATTTTACGGTAAAATACCATTAAATTCACAGTTTTTGGAAGTGAAAAATAACAATTCATTGTAAAATTTACAGTGAAAAACCGTAAATTGACATTCCCACAATTCCCTGTGTGACACTTCACATTTGATATATTTTCGTTGAAATAACTCTGTTTCTTCTTAGTTTTTCTCATTTTTTTCTAATCAGTTATGTACATTAGGGTTTTATGTTACATCTAATGTTGTTAAATTAATGTTTATTGCATTTTTTAAATTTCATGCATGTTACCATGATGGTGTTTAGTGTGTGTGTGAATGACACTGTGTGCACCTTCTATATGTTAGTGTTGTCCTTCTCAGCTTGTGGAAAAGCTGCTTGTGATGAACTTTGATTCATCATGTGACTCTTATCACCACTGTGTATGGTGACTGTCAGTGTATTATAAAGGTACAAAAGAGATATTAGTACTTCATTAGGTTGGCAAATTAACATTATATCAGTTAATGAAATACGTTATTTTACCGTAAATTTAACAGATTTTTTTTTTACGTTGCTACTGTATTTTTTACAGTAAAGTTCTGGCAACCACAGCTGCCGGTTTTTTACCATAAATTTTACTGGGATTTTTTTTTACAGTGTAGGCTATGCGGGCATTAAAAGCTTTTTATTATGATTTATATGGTTTATTAATGAACGTACAATTAGTCGACTATCACTTACAATGAACGACTACTAGTTGACCAGAAAAACCGTTAGTCGAGAGCAGCCCTAGAAAAAAAGTCTGCATGACTGCATAGATTACTCAAGTAAATATTGAAGTACAAAGCTACCTTAAAAATATCAAATTCTGTGAACAATTTACTTTGCTATCATTAAACTATATTAAGGTCCATTTACACCAAGAACGGTACATATAACGATAGCTAATAATGATAAATATATTAGCATCAATATCAACAAATTATAAAGTTCATTCTAAAGCCCAGAACACACAAAGCCAACGGTCGGTCGTCGGACAGTTTTTGTTCGTTTTCTCAGTGTGTTCCGCACCGTCGGCTGAAGTTGGTACTCGTCAGCCTTTTTTTTGGCCGATTCGAAATGTTGAATCAGCGTCAGAGCTTGTCGGTCAGTCGGGCCATCTGATCATTCTGATTGGCTGTTCATCTACTGCCACCTACTGGTACGGAAAGGCATTTCTTCTTACGCAGACACAGAATGGATGTGCTACTTGGTTGTCGGGTGTCGAGCGTCAGTTTGGTGTGTCAGGGCAACTTTGGACCCAGACGCTGCCGAAGTGAGCCAACCATGCAGTCTGCTTTCGTCGCCACTAGTTCTTCGGTGTCGGCTTGGTGTGTTCAGGGCTTAACACGTGCTGCAGTTGTGTTCAATCAATGTTAACGTTAATGTGTTATTCCAACGATATCGTTGCTCTATGTCGTTATTGATATAGTTGTGATGTGGATTCGATATTCTTTAAAGCAAATTTTGCTCTAGTTAGAGTTAGTAAACTGTATGGTTATAGTTATCATTATACAGTAGTTACCATCACTGATGTAAACTGAATTTTAAATAGTTCACACAAATATTTAAATTCTATCAATGTTTATTTATCCTCATGTCGTTCCAACTTTCATTCTTCTGTGGAAAACAAAATAAGATATTTTGGTAATCAAGAATTTTGGTGCCCATTGTCTTCCATTTTATGGAGAGAGAAAAAAAATGAGACATTTCTCAAAATATCTTTGATCCGTAGAAGAAAGTCATGCAGTTTTAGAAAGACATGAGGGTGAGAAAATGATGACAGAATTTTCATTTTTGGGTTAACTATCCATTTAAGCTGAACTATAGTACACAATTCCCTGGTTTCACAGACAAGGCTTAACCTAGTCTTAGACTAAAATGCATGTTTGAGCTGTTTTAACTAAAGGCAACTTGTACTGACATATCTTAAAATGTCAGTGCCATTGTTTTGTCTCAAGATGCACACCAGTAATGTTTTTTTCTAGTGAACATCTATAAAAGCTACTTAAATGCCCTAATTGAACTAAGGCCTAATCCTGGTTTAGGCTAAGCCCTGTCTGTGAAACCGGGCCTATAATTTTTTTTTGTTCAAAATTAACAAAATTTAAAGGTGCCATCGAACATTTTTTTTACAAGATGTAATGTAAGTCTAAGGTGTCCCCTGAATGTGCCTGTGAAGTTTCAGCTCAAAATACCCCATAGATTTTTAAATAATTTTTTTAACTGCCTATTTTGGGGCATAATTAGAAATGTGCAGATTTCAGGGCTGCTGCCCCTTTAATTGCTAAAAACATTTAGAAAGACAGTTTACAAATATCACTAAAAATATCATGTTATCATGGATCATGTCAGTTATTATTGCTCCATCTGCCATTTTTCGCTATTGTCCTTGCTTGTTTACCTAGTTTGATGATTCAGCTGTGCAGATCCAGATGTTAATACTAGGTGCCCTTGTGTAATACCTTTCATAATGTTGGGAACATGGGCTGGCATATGCAAATATTGGGGGCGTACACCCCGACTGTTACGTAACAGTCAGTGTTATGTTGAGATTCGCCTGTTCTTCGGAGGTCTTTTAAACAAATGAGATTTATATAAGGAGGAGGAAACAATGGAGAATGAATTTGAGACTCACTGTATTTCATTTCCATGTACTGAACTCTTGTTATTCAACTAAGCCGAGGTAAATTCAATTTTCAATTCGATGGCACCTTTAAAGGTCAATACATCATCAAGCCTTCTTCCAAAACGTGTTTTCATCTTACCCTGATTCACTAAAGTAAGCCTATTATAAGTATTTATATGTTAGACATATCAGAATGGTTTTCGCAGGAAATTGCGTACATACTTCCCTCGCCTGGCGCAAAGATGGCTTTTTTTTACTGAACAGAGTAAGGTATTTTATTGAAGAGATAAACTGCCATATGTAGCTCTCAAAAAGAGTTAATTGAAAATCATTATCTATTGTAAAAGGTCAAGCTGAAGCACAAACTAAACAATGTTCTTCCGCAAAATGTATGCAGTTTTGTTTAAAAGTTACACAGTGTACCTTAAACTTGAACCAAACTGGTCAGCAACTATCATTTGGCAACTCTTATATTCACAACACAAAGCAACTCAATTGCCAACCTCATTCATCAGGCTTTCCTGTGCAAACAGGTTAGCCAAATTTAAAACAGAGAACAGAGAGTATTTAGAGAGTTAAAATGTAGTCTTGAATGTCTTTTCTACTTTACCATACAACCTTTGTAACAAACACTGGGTTTGAAAATGAAGGTTAAAGCACTAAATAAACTACTGCATGTTAAATGTCTCTTCAAGTGTCAAGCCAGGCATTGAAGAGACTACAGGCGTTAACTCTTCATTCTTCTTGAAAGCTGACATAACCAGCATGTGCAGTAATGTCAGAACGCCTTCTTTCATAAACGAGGCACCGCAAACAATTAACCGAACAGTGACAACTGACGGCTTGTTCCCTTGTTAATACACACACAAAACATCTTTTTAATGGGCATACAGAAGGTACATAAACGCCCACCACAAAAAAAAAAAAGAAGAAAAAAAAAAGAAAATGAAAACAAGAGTGTGCCTATGATTCATTCTCCTCTCATTTTTAATGATTAGTTTGTGCCGTTTGAGTCACGGTTTGGTGCTGTTGCTAATTAAAGAACAAAAGCATTAATCTAGCGGCTGACTGATGATCTGATGAGCATGTCACCGGTTTTATTTGCTCGTAGTGCCTGATCTTCTCACGCTGACCCTTGTCTAATGAATAACACGGACGGAGCTGGCAGCAATGGAATGGTGCCGAACAAAGAGACCGTGACAGCCTTGATAGAGCCAAGAGGGGAAGCAAACACACTGGAAGGTATGATGGGATACGCCCCACATGCTGAGAGGGTTATGAGAGTTTGCTTGTCTATATATAGGTGTTTCATTGCTTTAGCCAAGGCAAACACCACATACCTGTCTTCTAAATGAAGACATCTGTTCCCATTACTTGTTCAAGCAAATGATGGCTATCAACCTATGAGCAGCACTGTTTCAAATGTGCTTTTACATTATTACACTCAGTGCAGCTCTGTTGGGCTTCACCATTTAATATGTGGATGAGATGTACATCTACATGAATGACATTGTTGGAATTTGGGAAAACCAATGCAGATGTGCTGAAAATCAAACCAAACATGCACATAAGCAAAAATATGGACTACAAAGTAAAAAAGTACCATGGTGTTACCATGTTTTTGGACATTCTACCCTGATATTCTTTGAAACACCTTGGTGTACCATCCAAAACCCAAAGTACATGAATATAGTAAACATTAAAGGGATCATTCACCCTAAAATCATTGTCGTTCCAAACCCATAAGACTTTCGTTCATCTGCAAAACATAAATGATGATGTTTTTTAATGAAACCTGAGAGATGTCCATCCCTCCATTAAACATCAATTACACCAAAACTTTCAAAAGGTTCAAAGTTTAACCAAAAAGTTCATACATGATGAAAGTAATCCATATGAATCAAGTGGTTCAATTCAAGTGTTCTGAATAGATATGTTCGCTTTATATGAACAGAATTAATATACTTTTTCATATATAAACACTGATCAACGCAAACACAGAGCATATCAAATACGGTAAAACGAAGCTCAAACATGCTTGCTTGATGCACTTGACAAGCTCAACTCATACGGATTCCTTTCACTATGTTTTTTTTTTTTAATACTTTTTTTTGAAGCATCAAAGTTTTGGGGGAAGGGACTTTGAATGTAGGGGAATCTCTTCAAAAATATCTTCATTTGAGTCGTATGGTTTTGGAACAACATGAGGGTGAGCAAATAATGACAGACTTCTGATTTTTGGGTGAACTATCCCTTTAAGTTCTATTGAAGTAGCATGGTATCTGACCATCATGTGCCACGTTATTGCCGCATAATCTCCATTTATTCCTAACACAAAGCTTTAATTTGGCTTCAACATACTTGGATTATCTGGACCACTTTTATAGTGCTTGTCTGTCCTTTTTGGAGTTGTAAGTACACTTTCATTGTATGTGCCCTGTAAGTTTCACTGAAGAAAACAAATATGGGGAATATAACAATGACAAAATGATTAAGACACAAATTATTTAAAACTTATTCAGTTTAAGAATAGACAAGGTTCAAAGCTTACAAGCTTTGTCTATTCCCATCGACACAGCAGGTGATCCATGAGCAAAGTGGGAAAGAACTTCTGTCAACAATATACAACCGATTCCTCACAGGAAGTGCGGTGTTATTTACCATCAAACACACACTCAAACTTCCCCCACAGGAAGAGAGGCATCACAGCTCCAACAAGTGATACATTTAAAGTATCACTTCTTGGTGGCTATTAAACCCAGAGGGTTCAAGATACAAAAAATACTCCCAGAGCAATTAGCAGGCGCTGAGATCCTCCCAGAGGCGACTGTTCTAATGATGGCAAGACAGACAAATAAACATGCATGTGACAGATCACAGACCAGAAAAAAAGCATACAGAAGATGAAATGGGCCAATAAAGGCACCATCGCAAAAATAAACAGGTTATTTTTCAAGTTAATACAAGACTTGATCACTCAAGACTTGTTGGGGTTTATTTTTTAATAATGAACACAGGTCTCTGGAATACTTCATTATGATCGGTCAATCACAGCATTCAGTGACCAAATATTTCCTAATTATCACAATTGTCCATGGCAACACACACACACACACATATACATATATATATATATATCAGTTTATTTATCTGGGTAACTACTTTCATGTCTCATACAATATACATATCCATAACTGCTGCCATCTTGCACTCTAGTTATTGATTGTAGCGACAATGACTATTTATATTACCGTAATATATAACATAAATTTGTATTTTTTTTTATGTTCCACAGAAGACAGTAAGTCATCCAGGTTTGGAACAACTCATGAGGGTGAGTAAATGACAGAATTTTGAACTGTTCCTTTAAAGTTTTCACTAAGAAGAAAAAATAGTGCATTACAAAACAATCTGCCTACAAGACAAACACTGCAACAATATGACAGTAATATTAATTAATTACAGTATACATTAATATTTAATTTGTTGATAAACTATCCATATAGATAATATACAAGAATAAAAAACAATTGCAACTCAAATCAATATTTCATGTCCACATATTTATTTATTTATTTATTAGCAAGTAGACATTTAATAAGCCGGATAATGTTTAGTCAGTTGAATACTGTCGCAAAATAAATCCCTCTTCTGATCACTCCGTCAGTCAAATCGCACTATTTTGGGATATGACTGGTTGTGACTGAACATTATCCCTTACAGTTGTAACAAAAAATATATTTTTCGAAAAAGAAAATACTAACAGTATATGTTGGAAGTAATTAGCAATCTCTGCATTTTTTATTTCATCATTTTATTTTATTTTATTATTTTATATATATTTTATTTTTATTTTTAATTTAATTAGATTTTCATTTTTATTTTTTATTTTATTTTAACAGATAATAGTTAGTATTGTAAAAAAAAAAAAAAAAAAAGTGGGTTTCAGACTGGGCAATGCACTGGATATTTAGTGGTGATTAAACTTCCATTAGTTAAAGACGACCACCTAAATGCTCGAATAAAATGGCAATAATTATCCAAAAGAATTGTTGCGTCCAAACTAATTACATCTCAAAATCACTTAAAATAATGGCCTGTGAAATCTCAAATAGAGTCTGGATCACTGACACCCACCAATTTGGCTTTTAAGATCCTTTCTAATGGGTTAGTTCAGCACTTCTTTTGTCTTTGGAGAGGGAAGAGTATTTTCTGAAAAGTTTTAAATATCTGCCTGTGCTCCTCAGTGGGAGGTGAGGGCATACCCAAGGGCCATTGCTCTCTCTTTTCCAACCACTTCTGCCGAAAAGGGCAAGTGACAATCTGAACAATTACACAGGCCTATTACCTCAATCAGGTATAGAGTAGTGTGGACTCTCTCTTTCCCTGTCCATCTCCCTCCCTCTCTAGAGGTTTGCAGTATAGAAGGGTGCAACTCTCAGTGCATTAGTGAGCTCTAACCCTGTCATTTCTCAGACACACTCGCTTATTACGGACATGCCGCATGTTCCTGCAGCTAGGATGAGAAACACGTTTAGAAGACAGGTCTAGTAGAGAAGACGAAAGAGAGAGGTGGAGATGTGCGAGGTAACATGAAGAAGAATGGTAGGTCAAAGAGACAGAAAGGTCTAGTGAGCGGCCCTTTAGAATTGTGCGCTATTCAGAAAATAACTTAAAATGCCTTTGAAGTTTACAAAAACCATAAAAAGTAGCTACTTGAGATCAAATAAAACAAATTAAAACCATAATTCGTTTAATTTCAGCTAGTTGACAAGGAACCATTTCTCATTTTCATTTATTTTAAATTGATGTACCAAAACAACTAAAGAATAATTACGATATAGACATTTAAAAAAAAAAAAGACAAACACAAAAAAAACTAAAATTAAATAGAAAACAGAAAATATAAAAATAAAAACAAATATTAATAAAACCTGTAATAGAATCGGTATGGGCGATATACTAGTAGACACGATTAACCGGTAGAAATTTGTCAATCAGTAGAGATTTTGAACTATCATCTCTATCGTGGTTAAGCTCACATGACATTGCTGTGCTGCGCGGTTACGAAATCTTATCTTTAAAAACAAGTCATTTTAAACCGTTGAAGCCCAGTACGCAGTGAAAAAGAACTAATTTTGTTATATGTGCTATATGTCTGAGAGTCTGTTTCTGAGCACTGTCTGAGAGAAGCGTGCAGATGAAACCTCTGTTCATAAAGCGTGTGAGTACTGAACTGAGTTCTGTTTGCTGAATAAATGGGCTAATATGGTTAAATACACATACTTATGTGTAAAAGTGACTGTCTTTGCAAGTGAACAGTCATTTATGTGAATGTAAAGAGTTGAGAAAGAACACACAAGTATACTTGATCTGTGCGGTCGGTCTTAAAGTGACAGCATCCAAATATACCTGCTGTCGCCTGTGTCATTAATGTTGATCAAACAACAAAAAAGATCAAGGGCCCTATAATACACCCGGCGCAATGCGACGCAAGGCGCAGCGCAAGTGTGTTTGCTAGTTTGCGTCCGGCGCCGTTCGCGTTTTCCCGTTCAGCGCCACGTCCTTAAATTAGTAAATGCATTTGCGCCAGTTAGTGCGCCCATGGACGTGCTGGTCTAAAAAAGAGGTGTGTTCAGGCGCATTGCCGGCGCATTGCTATTTTAAGGAGCTGAAAATAGACAGCGCCATAGACCAACTCAAACCTGGTCTAAAGTCTAAAGTCAATGGCGCAATATTTTTTCGTTAGAGCGCGTTGGTAGAAACTGCGCCTCTGGGCGCGTCCACAGTGCGCGTTGACTTTGCTTATTACACACAGGGATGCGCATCACACAAACATGCCAAATATTAAAAACAAAAGGATTACAGTGTAAAAGAATATTATTGTGTAGGCTACATAAATATAAAAATGTAACTTTGTTTAACTTCTAACTAAACGTTTAACTTTGCGCACGAGCAGATCGGTTTCTTCGCTTGAAAAGCGTTCAGCTTTTCCGCCAACAAATTCCGCCATGTAAATAGCAGTCCGCCATGGCGCGAGCGCATCTCGCTCTTAAAGGGAATGGGAGATGACACTCTGATTGGTTTATTGAACGTTACGCCCATTACTCATTAAGAGAATAGGGATAACTCATTTCAAAAATGCGCCCGGTGCACAGACCATTTTTTCGTCGTTAAAATAGCAAAAGTGGATTTGGACACGCCCTGAGTGCACCTGCACCGTGCGCTTTACGCTTTGCGTTTAGATCGTTAAAATAGGGCCCCAAATCTCTCACTGCTCTTGACTGAATCGCTTTTGTAACTTTAATAAGAATAAATGTATATTTAATTTACACGGTGAAGAATATGCAGGGTTTTTTTAAACATTTGATTATACAAATTATGTAGTATTTATTTCTAGTGCTTGAAGTTTTTCAGTTAAGTCTATTTCATTTGCGTCTTTGTTCAATTGTAGCTTGTTTTCCTATATGTATAGCTGATAATGTGGACATATTGTGTATATATATATATATATATATATATATATATATATATATATATATATATATATAAAGAGTTTGGTTCCAAAACGCGATAAACGGCATTTTCAAAAAATTGAGTTTCCACCAAAATCAGTATTGTATCTGGTCGGTATTGAAAAGTCATTTATTAATTTTGCGCAAAATGCGATATCCGTCGTGTTATTCTGTCATGTTTTCTCCCTTTCTTTCCAAAACGCGACAAACGCCAGTCTCCCTTCTCTGCAGAACGCGATATATCCGCTCAACCGATCACAGCGCACCATTCCACCCACTGTAAACATTGAAGGCTTTTTTAAAAGCCGTTTTTAATACCAATGTACTCGGCAAATGTGTTTATTTAACCGTGCGGTGGCGCCAGATACTCTTTAATCGGTAATGACAAATAATTTAACAAGATTCATTTTGGGAGCGACGGCTGAATGTATTTTTAGTAAAATGCCTGTATATAAGATAAATATTGGCAAAGTTTAGACTCTGTCATGTATATGAATCAACTTACTTTGTTGTGTATTTTCAATTTGAAAAATAACTTTTATATTGATGGATTAATTGCATTTTGAAAAAAAGTGTCATGGATTTATTGAATTTTGGGGGAAAAAATAATATGTTTTTATAATAAACTTTTTAAAATCAAAATGTAGATTTGAATTTTTTATGTTTTTATAACCAAAAGATGCTATGTGAAAGTTTGAAACAGAAAATAGTGGTTTTCATCTTGCCACTTTCTTGGTAAAGAAAACACCTTTTTACTCAAATTAATCAAAATGGAGTTATTGCGTTTTGGAACCAAACTCTTCATATATATATATATATATATATATATATATATATATATATATATATATATATATATATATATATATATATATATATTTTTTTTTTTTTTTTTTTCTCCTTATGACAGGATTTCCTCTTTCCTTTTCTCATCACATTTATTCATAGGTTTTGCTAATGGAACCAAATACAATTCACAAAGGGATCTGTGAATAATGCCTCAGAAGCTTATTGCTGAATTAAATTAATGCACATCCACTGAATGGAAAAACTAACTAACATGACAATACCCATTATAAAAGCTTCTTATTGAGATTACAAAGATTAGAGCAGACAATAGCTGATTTAAATATAGCTATACATTAAGTCCACATTATCAGCTATATGTAGATAGTGAACAGACAGATATGCAGTCAAAACTAATACAATGAACGCTGAACTATTAGTGCCAACATGTTGTGAACATTACAAAGAACATTGAGCTCTATGATTTCTAAAGACCAAGAAAAATGATAGTCTGCTGTAAAACACGTAGGAAGGAGCGAAGATTGCGTTAAATTCGGTAGCTACTGTGTGCTTAACACGTGGGCATAGTTTGTTAACGTGGGAATGACAAAAATGACGAGTGAAACATCCTTGTAATGGTCTCCTGCCACGTTTCTTATGTTTCTTTGTTCAAGTTCTCTCTCTTTCTGTCACACACAAACACATATCTCCTCCAGCTGTACATAAGCCTTCATCAATGAAAAGTGCCAGTTTAATTACACCCAATGGGCTGAAAGAGAGAAGGAGAGAGAGAGAGGGAGAAAGCGAGACAGAGAAATTGATGTTAATTGGGGGTTTGTGAATGAGAGGCTGTTGGATTAAAAGCAGAGCCGTTTTAATTTGAGATCATGTATCCCTTTTGAGTGTCATTTTAAAGAAGCATGTGATAGAGCAGAGAGTGTGCGAGAGTTCACACTACAGACGGGAGTCTAAGACAGCGAGAGGCCACGTTAATCAGACACAAGTCAGGCGTTGACGTCACAGTTCATCTCACAAATACACAAACATACTCATCTTTTAGCAGATACATGCTAGGATGCAAAAACACTCAACTAAAAACACACTGATGTAGGACTGAGCAGTATTACAGGTTTATACCCTGTGACAGCAGTGTGACAGCAGAGTCATATATATATATATATATATATATATATATATATATATATATATATATAAAGTAAAAAAAAAAGTACCTCACAAAATATGCATTTTATATACAGTATCTCACAGAAGTGAGTACATCCTTCACATTTTTGTAAATATTTTATTATATCTTTTCATGTGACAACACTGAAGAAATGACACTTTGCTACAATGTAAAGTAGTGAGTGTACAGCTTGTATAACAGTGTAAATTTGCTGTCCCCTCAAAATAACTCAACACACAGCCACTAATGTCTAAACCGCTGGCTACAAAAGTGAGTACACCCCTAAGTGAAAATGTCCAAATTGGGTCCAATTAGCCATTTTCTCTCCCCGGTGTCATGTGACTTATTAGTGTTACAAGGTCTCAGGTGTGAATGGGGAGCAGGTGTGTTAAATTTGGTGTTATTGCTCTCAGTCTCTCATACTGGTCACTGGAAGTTCAACATGGCACCTCATGGCAAAGAACTCTCTGAGGATCTGAAAACAAGAACTGT
Source organism: Megalobrama amblycephala (assembly GCF_018812025.1). Classification (NCBI taxonomy): domain Eukaryota; kingdom Metazoa; phylum Chordata; class Actinopteri; order Cypriniformes; family Xenocyprididae; genus Megalobrama; species Megalobrama amblycephala. The sequence goes on from NC_063049.1 coordinate 21,695,201, forward strand.
TGCTCTACATAAAGATGGTATAGGCTATAAGAAGATTGCCAAGACCCTGAAACTGAGCTGCAGCACGGTGACCAAGAACATACAGCGGTTTAACAGGATCCACTCAGAACAGGCCTCGTCATCGTCGACCAAAGAAGTTGAGTGCACGTGCTCAGCGTCATATCCAGAGTTTTTGGGAAATAGACGTATGAGTGCTGCCAGCATTGCTGAGGAGGTTGAAGGGGTGGGGGGTCAGCCTGTCAGTGCTCAGACCATACGCCGCACACTGCATCAAATTGGTCTGCATGGCTATCCTCCCAGAAGGAAGCCTCTTTTAAAGATGATGCACAAGAAAGCCTGCAAACAGTTTGCCGAAGACAAGCAGACTAAGGACATGGATTACTGGAACCATGTCCTGTGGTCTGATGAGACCAAGATAAACTTATTTGGTTCAGATGGTGTCAAGCATGTGTGGCGGCAACCAGGTGAGGAGTACAAAGACAAGTGTGTCTTGCCTACAGTCAAGCATGGTGGGACTGGGGAGCTACAGTTCATTGAGGGAACAGAGCATGATCCCCTCCCTTATGAGTCTGGGCTGCAGGGCAGTATTCCAACATGATAACGACCCCAAACAAACACCTCCAAGACGACCACTGTCATGGCCAAGCATGTCTCTAAGCCTAAACACTATTGAGCATCTGTGGGGCATCCTCAAACGGAAGGTGGAGGAGTGCAAGGTCTCTAACATCTACCAGCTAAGTGATGTTGTCATGGAGGAGTGGAAGAGGACTCCAGTAGCAACCTGTGAAGCTCTGGTGAACTCCATGCCCAAGAGGGTTAAGGCAGTGCTGGAAAATAATAGTGGCCACACAAAATATTGACTCTTTGGGCCCAATTCGGATATTTTCACTTAGGGGTGTACTCACTTTTGTGGTCAGCGGTTTAGACATTAATGGCCGTGTGTTGAGTTATTTTGAGGGGACAGCAAATTTACACTGTTATACAAGCTGTACACTCACTACTTTACATTGTAGCAAAGTGTCTTTTCTTCAGTGTTGTCACATGAAAAGATATAATAAAATATTTACAAAAATGTGAGGGGTGTACTCACTTCTGAGAGACACTGTATATACACAGTATATATCCCCTACACTGATTTATTTGTAATTTGTATTTATGAATATCTGTGTGTTAAGCATTACACATCATGTCTTTCTCTATAAGCTGAGGTCAGAATGTCATCAGCGGTCTACAACTACCATTGCCATGACATCACACATTCAATTTCATGGCTGAGATTAACTAATACTGAAACTAATCCTGCCATATTTCTTCATTCAAGTTTTACACAGTTGTGATGTGGGGAGGTTCGACTTTGCCAGTCATTCGGTATAACTGATATTCTAGAGTGTGCTATAAGAGATGAACATTTGCTACTAATCCTGCTGGATACAGGTGTTGAAAAGTGGTCATTATCTGGTAAAGTGAACTGTTGGTGAATTTTGCCCTAGCGGGTAATATCTTAGTAGTTTTCTGAACTTCACTTCTCCCTCTGAAATGTATCAACAAAACAAAAATATTTTGTAATATTACAAATTACTGTCACATTTGATAAATATAATGCTTCCTTGCTAAATAAAAGTATTATTTCATTTCATCCACCTCCAGGTGGATATAATATAATAAAAAAAATGTGGTTGGTAAAGGGATTGTTCACACAAAAATGAAAATCCTATCATCATTTGCTCACCCCCAAGTTGTTCTGAACCTGAATGAGATTCTGTTAACACAAAAGAAGATATTTTGAAAAATGTTGGTATCCAAACAATTTCTGGTCCCCTTTGACTTCCATAGTATGAAAAAAAAAATCCTATGGAAGTCAATGAGGACCAGAAACTATTTGGTTACCAACATTCTTCAAAATATCTTCTTTTGTGTTCAACAGAAGAAAGAAACTTATATAAGTTTAAACAACTTCAGGGTGAGTAAATGATGACAATTTTTATTTTTGGGTGAACTATCCCTTTAACATGTCAGAGGATCTCTTTCTGTGTAAGTGGGCAGATTTTGGCTAGAATTTGGCTTGGAATAGATCTTGGCTAGAAGAAGCCACAATGTGGACCTTTATGTTATCAATTAACAAAACAAAACAAAAAGCTAAAGTAAAATAAAAAGGTGTGCTCTTAGCCAGTGCACACTGGACTTCTGTGCCGCAACAAGTGAATGCTCTGATCCCAGATGAGAGGCGTGTGCTGCCGGCTGACCCTCTCTGGCCAGTGAGACTGCAGGGTGAGCTCCCTGGGTTCACACTCGGACCACCAACATAACAACCAGCAAAGATAAAAACAAATGCACATATCTAATTGGTTCTTAAGGGACTTTAACTTTCAGCAGGTATAAAAATAGACTAGGACACACAGGACAAATATATCCCAGTGGAATCTCTGTCTCTCATGACTAATACCTGTAGAAATGTATTCGCAAGTGACAGTTTCCAAGGTTACAAACTTTATCTGCTGTCTCCATCCTCTGGAGTTCTGATTTTAAATTGAAAACTATGATTTTACAGTGGATTTAGATAATAATGTGAGAAATGAAGCTAGATGGTTTGTGTTCCATATGCTACAGTGCAGGAAGTTGCACAGCAGTATTCGGAATAAATACTCTTCAAAATAGCCTCAGACAACACAGTTCAAAAGTACACAAAAATTTTAAGAGCAGAATGAACCTGCCGGTTCCTGACTGATTAGTTTAAATGTTTTGCCAAAGTTTACGAACAGTGTCAAATCTTTGTAAGATATTTAACGTTTTATCTGAGACACTTAGGCTCTGTCTACACCTGGTATCAAGATCCGTTTTGGTCGATTTGGTCGATCTGGTATTTAGCATTGTCCACTTGTGATCCAATTGACAAGGTGTAAACAGGGCCTTAATAGAAAGTAAACACTACAAGACTACCCTCTTTGAGCCTGTTTACATCTCATGCATCTTCTCTGATCACATAGCTCCTAAAATGCAAAATGCTTTCAAGAAGGATTTAAATCCGAGCATTTAAACCACTTCAGGAGGTGGTTTGAGATGCATTCCAAATGAAACTGCAAGAAATTTGTTAAATTTACATATAGCCCAGGAATTGAAGGTTGGACTATCTATTTTGTGGAGACACATTTATGTGGCAAAGTGTAAATGGAATAGTTTTAACAAATCAGATAGCTACCCGATCAGTAAAAGCACATGAAGTGACCAGGTGTAAACAGGCCCTATGTTCTAATGTTTTTTTTGTTTGTTTTTTTTTAATTATGAAAATTTCAGATATTAACTCCCTCGGGTCCCGCGTTTTTTTTCTAATCAGTGTGAAAGAGACTCAAAATACTCTGTCAATGTTGCACATACAATTAAGAGCTATACACCATTTTAATATGTGGAATATCTTCTTTTATTTGTGTACACTCAGAATAAAAACAAAATGTTGTGCTTTTTGTAAAATAAAGAAAACTAACATGATGCGTGATCTCTCGTCTCCCTCTGAACGAACTCCAATCTGATAGTTCTCAGAAAATGAACTGTAACTTAGTGAATACTAATCACAAAAAAATTAGACTTATGTCTAAAAAAACGTTGAAATGTCAGGTTTTAAATCGTGTAAGTCAAATCGAAAACAAAAATTCTGTGTTTATGTAATCTGTATGAAAAGAGAGCCATGTCAGAAGTCTGTGATTCAGCTCATTATCCGTTAATGCGGCCACGCCCACGGAGCCAGCGCTATTCAGAGGCAAATTCTGAGGCAATGCATGCATTCATCATCTCAATCGTGTATTTATTGTCTTGAAAAGTGTTTATCTGGATGATATAGCGATCTCTGGCCTCTGTTAGTTCCTGGAGAGTTACATGGTTGTTCTTCTTTAGATTAATTTGTGGACTAAAGGTGCACAGAGCGCCCTCCGGCTGCAAGTATGAATTGAAAACACAGTATCCAGCGTTCACAGTAATGACAATAAATCCTGAATAAATATTACTCCTCTGTATATAAAATTGACAAACATATGAGAATCCATCAATATTTCTCCAAATGTGCATGCTTTTAAGCTAAAAGGCTATATGAAATGCCATAGAGGTAACATAATTGTTCAGAAACTTTGCATCACAGAAATACATTATATTTTAAAGCATATAATAGAATACCATTATTTTAAATTGTAATAATATTTCACAGTGTTGCTGTTTTTTCTGTATGTTTGATATACACCATGAGCTTGAAACATGATCAATGTCTCACAGGTTTTTTCACAGCCTACCTGACTGAAAGATCTCATTATTATGCAAGTCATTTCAGGTCATTATTATGCGATTGTTTTGTCTTCTCGGGTGAGAATGACCCATTATTCATGATGATTCACGCCTCCACGCATACTGTGTTTCTTGACAAAAAGTGTCTTACAAAATTTAAATCTCTCTGTTGTTTTATATGAAGGAGTAGGCAGAATAATTTTTACATCATTCTGAAGCAAAAACTCTAGTCTACAACCTCCAATACCCAGAAGTCTTGTGAACACAGATTTAATATATATTTATTGGCTTTATTTCAGTGACCTTTGTTGTTTGTTTTTTATTTTTTTCAATAACCACGCATAAACGTTATTCCATCAAAAACACAAACATGTATATACATGTTCCTCACATATTATTGTAGCCTAGTTTGTGCTGAATACAGCGTAATGACACTTTTGTCATTTATATGTTTATGAACAACTGAAAAAAGCACAAATGTCAGGGCATGTCAAAACTTCTCCAGGGTCCCAAAAATCCTCAGACCCCAGAGGGTTAAATTGGTGGAAAAGTGCTCTACTAGACTGACCCACTGGGACCAAACCACAGTTTGAAACAAGATTAGATAGAGGTGTAGAGACACCTTGCTAAGCAATTTTCCCCAACAATTTACATAAGGCACTTATGAATGACCTACATTTTATTTTAAGGTATTCATGTTACAGTGTAATTATACATTTAGTACTGAGTGATAATAATAATAACTACATGTGCTTACTGTTATATGTTACCCATGTCTTCTTTGGACTTTTGTGTTATTTATTGTTTCTGTGCCATGATTGTAGTGTTTTGTAGTTTTTCCATGTTGATCAGTCCCTGATTGTTCCCTGGTGGTTAATCGCATTACCCCTTGTGTATGTACAGCCTTTGTGTTTCTCTTGTAGCTTGTTCCTTGCATCCATGCGTTACACTTACTATTGGGTAAGGTTTAGGATTAGGGTGTGGCTTAGGGTTAGTCGCATGTAATTATGTACAATTTATAGTAATTACTACGGTGATTACATGTAATGTGTAAAAAGGACACTGTAAAATAATGTGTTTCCAAATTTGTCTTGTGTTTCATGAATAAGAACCAATACCGTTTTGGGAAACAGGTTTGGCAGGTTAATGGCATCTGTGAGGTAATCAGTGCTTATTACTTTTGCACAGACAGAAAAACAAAGTTTACAACGTTTCTACACTTCTTCACTTTTAAAAAAATTTGTACAACTGTAGTTGTAGTTGTAAATTATTGCAAGTACAGGGACTTGGGACAGGGACAGGGACTCTGAAAGCACTCTGCAAACTGCTATAGTGAATGCTAACCAGCAATTTAGATGTTGTTAGCAGCAAGCTCATTGGCTGCAGATGCGACATGAACCAATCAGCTTTTGCCAAGTAGTTAACGCTGAGAATATCATCAGTTTGCGTTAAGGGCCCATAAGCCTGCGCCATCTAGAGTTTCATGACAGAACTAGGCTTTTTTTTCTTCTTTTTTTTTCCAAAAAAATAAAAATAAAATCTTACTGACCCTATTCGTTCCTTCATTCATTCCTATCTAGGCTGGTATAATCTAAAAAAAAATCCTGTTGTTAATCACTTTACATGTCAGACGATCTATTCTTGTCTAAGTGGGCAGATTTTGGCTTTTGAAACGTGGACCTTTATGTTAATAGTCAAAAGTCTAGCAATGCAAGAATACCCTCTCCCACATCAGAACAAGTGCAAGCAAGGCAAAACTGTACAGGCAGCAGCCCACCATCTGGCCCAAATACTTTTTCCATATTCCACTGCACAACCTATTATCTATGTATGTGTGTGTATCTGTAAAAGAGTTTGTGTGTGTGTGACAGAAAGAGAGCAGAGAACCTCCATCTCTGATGTGCCACAGGTGCTGTAAGCCCTGCAGGAAATAAAGCTCCTTAAATACAATGAAAACACAGGAGTCAGCCAGCCGACTGCTAAATGATATACAGGCGATGAAGGGAGAGATGAAGGAAGCACGGAGCAGCATAAGGGAAAAGGAAACGGGGACGGCCGCAGGTGTGAGGGCACCCAAGAAAAATGCTTTAATGTGTAATGAATATCTAAGGAAGAACAACAAAGGGAAGACGACAAAGGTCTTGTGGACAGAGACCGAGGCCGAAGCACTGGAATCAGGTTGCAGGAAGGAAGAGTCTCTTTTTGGCAATGTTTGTGAAGTGTTCCGGAACACTGATAGAGGTGTGTGAGTGTGAGCAGATTATACTCTCGAGGTTCCGCTGTCCGCTTCACATTCCTGTCACCCGGAAAGAGAGGGAGTTCCCTTAACACTGCAGGGACAGCTGGGGGTGAAAGACGCTTGGGGTCTTCCGACCCTGGAGGAAAGGAATAACCTCATCCATCTTGGTACTGAGGCTTTATCTGTCAGGTTGTGTTGAAGTTGGGTGTCGCGCTGCAGTTTTCCTGCCCATCTGAGGGTGTGCAGACAAAAGGAACGTTTTTCATCAGACACATAAATTATCTGAAAGCCCCTCTGCGCCACTTGATACTGCAGGAATGCCTCCACTCTGATCTCAGCTTTTAATAGCCGTGGAGAACACAGAACCCTCAATAAATCATACACAGGACCTAGAACCACTCAGAGTAACAGAGAAAACACTAATTAATTACCAGCATACTGTTGGCCACTTAAATCAGTCACTCAGCTACTACTAGCCTACATGTAATGGCCAATCCGCGTAGAGTGTGAAAGTTCAGTTTGACAAGATGTTAAAAGAAAAATATATTATTTTTTTTGTTTTTCACTTAGTGAAAGAAAAAAAAAACACCTGAAAAATAAGATCTAAAATAAGGTCTTTTGAATTAACAGCTTAAAACTACACTTATTAGTGTACAGACAGCTCCAGTGAGACCCTCAAAGAAGAGAATGCTTTATTGTTGGCTTTTGGGCAAGTGACACATCACAAGATCTCACATATGTGACCCAGGACCACAAAACCAGTCATAGGGGGAAATTTTTTGAAATTGAGATTTATACATCAATTGAAAGCAGTTTTCCATTGATGTATAGTTTGTTAGGATATGACAATATTTGGCCGAGATACAACTATTTGAAAATCTGAAATCTGAGGCTGCAAAAAAAATAAAAAAATAAAATAAATAAAATAAAATAAAAAAATTCAAAATATTGAGAAAATCGCCTTTAAAGTTGTCCAAATGAAGTCTTTAGCAACACATATCCACTCACAAAAATACATTTTTTATATATTTATGGTAGGAAATTTACAAAATATCTTCATGGAACATGATCTTTACTTAATATCGTAATGATTTTTGGCATAAAAGAAAAAGTGATAATTTTAACTCATACAATGTATTGTTGGCTATTGCTACAAATATACCCGTGCGACTTATGACTGGTTTTGTGGTCCAGGATCATATATAACAATATCTATCCAATGAAATACTTCAATACTTTAAAGCAGAGTAAAACTAGGGGAATAAATGTAATGATAAAAATTGAAATAATACTAAACATGTTATAAAAATAAATAAATAAATAAATACATACATAAATGTTCACACCTGAAAAATCAAAATGTAAAAATTCTCTGATATTTCAATATTGCTAAAATTAGTAAAAACTTAAGTTCAAATCACTAAAATTACTAAATTAAGTAATATTTAAAAAAGTAAATAATAAAAATGACAAAAGAACATAAAAAAATGAATTCAAAATATTTTTTAAAGAACTATAATAGTACATTAATAATACTACAATAACACTGGCCAGGATTTTAATCACAAACATTTTCCAAAAATAGTGTCATTTTGTCCCATCACTCTTTGTGTATGTAGGAGTTCAATCTGACTAAGGTGCACAAGAAGATGATTTATATAGCAAAGCCAAACCCCAGTACTGTCTATATCTACTGTAGAAAATTCATATATGTACACATACACACAGTCAAAACCCACATACAACTGGTTGTAAACCTGTGGTCAGGTATAGAGAAAGACAAGAGGGAACTGAGTAAAGCAAAAAGAAACAAAATAGAAAGACACAAAAAAAAATGAAATTCAGAACGAGAATGAGGACAGCCAGAGAGGAGTGAAAGAAAGAGAGGTGAAGTGCATTAAAGCCATCCACGATGCTCCAATAAAAGGCTCTGAATGAGCAGAGTGGTAATCATAAAAAACTCCATCTATTCTGAGCCAGTCCATTAAGCAGGCGGGGGGAGAGCGAGACAGTCCATTAAGCAGACCAGGGGGGAGAGAGAGCACGTAAGAGAGAAACAAATGGCTATACTTCACTAACTCCACAAAGCTCCATAAATGCATTCAACACACTGCAGCGATACAGCTCTGCTCATATGCCATTTCATCAGAACATTGGGGCTATTCTAGATGAGCATTTTATTGAAGGAGAAGGAGAAAAAAAAATGAGCAAATGAATGAAAATGCAACAAAAGAGGAGGGACGCTTATAAAAAAAGACAAAATAGTGAATCAATGTCTCGCTGCTGGTTTCAGTCTGGAAGCCTTAATGGAAACCTTGAGACAAAGACCTTCTGCAAAATAACCAGCAACAACAACAGCAACAAAAAACCTTTCTCCATTCTCATTAAGAATACGTTACAATGCACTGAGAACCTTCTGCTTTAAGAATGTTTTCAGCTGAATATCTTTTAAAAGGTGATGCGTGTCCGGCGACGTGATTGAAAACAGCATCAAACACCATTTGTGGCTTAGAAAACAAACTGTAGCTTTAACATATTACATTGTAACTCAACATTTTCCAAGTTTAATGTGAATGTACAGCAATGTTTAATACATTTGAAAAAATCTCAGTGATAAAGTCATTTTCCATAAGTAATCATTAACACATTAAAAACAGTGAAGACCAGTTTGGATCCTACTGATTGTTGTGTTAAGATCAGCTTGAATAATGTAGTCACGATGGCTGGATAGCAAAACTCAGCATGAAAACATCTCTTATAAGAGCAATAGGATGCAATGAGGTGCTTTTAACTGCCATATGAGCTGGACATCACCTGTATGTCCTGCTTAGATGTTCTAGATGTTTCCAGCACGGTCCATCAGGTTGTAAGTTTTTAAAGCAGCATACATTGATTGAATATTAGACATAATGGTGATCTGTAATAATAATTTTTGGCTGTTATATTCTTATGTGATGATGCTTTGAATGTGTCAGTGCGGTTTTACCATGGCTCTGCCATCTTCCATCTGAGGAGGTCCAAGAGCAGAATCGCTACTGCTCCGTACCAGCAGAGGAGTACCTGAAAAACACACATAAAATAAAATATAAAACATTAATAAAAAAAAAAAAAAAAAAAAGATTTTTATATACAACTATATATTTTTATGTTTTAGTAGAATTATATGTAGGGAAATGTACTATATAGTAGGTATATTACTGTTCAAATTTACAGATTTTAATCTAGTTCACTTTTTTTTAAAGGGGTGGTTGAATATGATTATTTTTTTTTTTTTTTTTTTTTTTTTACTTTAGTGTGTAATGTTGCTGTTAGAGCATAAACAACATCTGCAAGTTATGACGCTCAAAGTTCAAAACAAAGGGAAATACTTTCTTTTAAAGAATTTGCGGTTTTAACGGACTTCAAGAAACGTGGTAGGGACTACAACGAGCTTCTTCCCGGGTTAGTGACATTACTAACCCTAAAATTTACTTATACCCTGCCTCCGAGAACATGCAACAAAGGGAGTGAGGCCATATTGAGCTGCTTTACGCTGCATTCACATGGGGCGTTGGTGTTAACACTTGACGGAGGGTGTGTCTGAAGCTTGTGTTGACATGACCGTTATAGAGATAACATCCAATCATATTACTTTCCGGTGTTGCATGAACGCAGTTGGCTAGCGACTGCTCTAGAGTGTTTGCATAATGCGATCTGATTGGCTGACACCTGCATTGGCGCTTGAAAAGTTGAGAAATCTTCAACTTCTGCCACTTGCAACGCGAGTGAAGCGACGCGGCAGAACCCACAATTCAGTTCGGCAATGCATGACGTCACCCATTCAAAGTAAACGAGAAGCGTTAACGCCTACGCCCCGTGTGAATGCAGCATTAGAAAAGAGGAAGAGTTGTTATAGTAGAGTGTTGTTGCCATGCCATCATTTTATGCCGGACTGCTTAAATGAGGGTCAATTCAATCCTGGATTTGGATTTGACAGCACATGCTAGTCGATGAGTTGAATCAACTCCATAAATTTATCCACTAAGCATCCAGAAACATCCAGTTGTATTCTAAAAGTTGTAACTTATTCCTGATTCTCTCCATCAGTGTCCAACTCCAGTTTGAACAATGTAATTACTGACAATCGTCATTTTGGCTGCGTGAGATTCTCTAGCTTTGTTGTTGTTGAGCAACCAAAGTGTGAACTGTTAAAGCTCCGCCCTCTTCTGGAAAGCGACCAGGAGCAGCAGCTCATTTGCATTTAAAGGTGCCCTAGAATTTTTTTTAAAAAGATGTAATATAAGTCTAAGGTGTCCCCTGAATGTGTCTGTGAAGTTTCAGCTCAAAATACCCCATAGATTTTTTTTTAATTCATTTTTTTAACAGCCTATTTTGGGGCATCATTATAAATGAGCCGATTCAGGGCTACTGGCCCCTTTAATTCTCATGCTCCACGCCCACGGAGCTCGCGCTTGCCTTGAACAGTGCATAAACAAAGTTTACACAGCTAATATAACCCTCAAATGGATCTTTACAAAGTGTTCGTCATGCATACTGCATGCCTGCGTCGGATTATGTGAGTATTGTATACTGTTATATTGTTTACATTTTATTCTGAATGAATTTGAGGCTGTGCTCTATGGCTAACGGCTAATGCTACACTGTTGGAGAGATTTATAAAGAATGAAGTTGTGTTTATGCATTATATAGACTGCAAGTGTTTAAAAATGAAAATAGCGACGGCTCTTGTCTCCGTGAATACAGTAAGAAACGATGGTAACTTTAACCACATTTAACAGTACATTAGCAACATGCTAACGAAACATTTAGAAAGACAGTTTACAAATATCACTAAAAATATCATGATATCATGGATCATGTCAGTTATTATTGCTCCATCTGCCATTTTTCGCTATTGTTCTTGCTTGCTTACCTAGTCTGTTGATTCACCTGTGCAGATCCAGATGTTACTGGCTGCCCTAGTCTAATGTCTTTCATAATGTTGGGAACATGGGCTGGCATATGCAAATATTGGGGGCGTACACCCCGACTGTTACGTAACAGTCGGTGTTATGTTGAGATTCTCCTGTTCTTCGGAGGTCTTTTAAACAAATGAGATTTATATAAGGAGGAGGAAACAATGGAGTTTGAGACTCACTGTATGTCATTTCCATGTACTGAACTCTTGTTATTTGACTGTGCCAAGATAAATTCAATTTTTCATTCGAGGGCACCTTTAAAGGGACACAAAAACAGCATTTTTTGCTCACACCCAAATAGGAGCAAATATGACAAGCTATAATAAATGATCTGTGGGGTATTTTGAGCTGAAACTTCACAGACACATTCTGGGAACACCTGAGACTTATATTACATCTTGTAAAAAGAAGCATAACAGGTCTCCTTTAACTAAATTCTTACTATGTTGTTCTTCTTATATTATACATTTGGAGTCTACAGTTTAGTTGGAATGATATATTCTCCACTTAATATTCTGTGTCTCCCAGGAATACATCACATTATGAACATCATATGTTGTGACGTTTTTCATAATTATCTCCTCTTCAGCCCAGTATATTGCGTTACATGACTGGACATGAGTGTTTGTTGTCTTATCAGCTACATTCCTCCAGCTCAGAAGCAGAAGCTGACTCTGAACCTTGAGTTAAACACAGTTTACATCTCACTTATTCACACTTCAGTGGAGTAGGGGCACGTCAAGCACCCTGCAAGAGTGAGGGAGGAAAAAAACTGACAGTGTTTCAAGAAGGTTTAAGGGAATATTTTGTTCTTTTTCTGCACAGCAAACAGCGGCTGTCTGGGTGTCAGAGGCTCTGACATGACGCTTTGTAAATTCCAGTCTGCTGCCTCCCTCAAGCACGCCGCATACATTTTCAGACCTGTTGCCTTCCATCAATAGTTTAAAACACCTTTAACTGTGCAGGTGGGCAACAGTTCTCACCACACAAGACCCCATATGACTCTCTGCTGATATTTCAACTGAATAAAATGAGAGATAAAAATACCCAAAATTGGTTACCTCGTTGCTAAAATATAAAAGGAAGCTATAGGCCTACACTTTCATGTTTAAATTATATGACTAATAAGGAGAAAAAGACTTTCCTTAGTACAGCAGGGGGTCAGCAGTGTGCCCAGCCTAACTCATCTTAGAGTCTCCATTCAAACCTGAACATTCTCACAATCTCTAAACTCACTCTCCACTGCCTACTAAGGCTCAGGATCTACGGGATAAAAGTCCCCAGGGCTGCCCCTCGGCCTTGCTTTCAACACAACTATAAGGAGACACATTCTCTTCAAGACCTCCAGCTGTTCAGAGAGACAGCCAGTGTGCTGCTCCTCTCCATTCAGTCAATTACGTCTAACAACCAGCCCAACAGAGGAGCATGACTTCATAATCCAGTAGAATGATCCTAATATAACGGCTCATGGGCATGAATACAGATAAACAATTTTAATAAAGGAACATGTAAACTAAAAGAGAGGACATTGTGTTAACCACTGGACTGTGCTCTAATCCATGATCTATCCAATGCTCTATATTGCAGATGAACCAATATAGAAATATCAGTCATTAAAGGGTTAGTTCACCCAAAAATGAAAATAATGTCATTAATTACTTACCCTCATGTCGTTTCACACCCATAAGTCCTCCGTTAATCTTCAGAACACAAATTAAGATATTTTTGTTGAAATCCAATGGCTCAGTGAGGCCTCCATAGCCAGCAATGACATTTCCTCTCTCAAGATCCATTCATGTACTAAAAACATATTTAAATCAGTTCATGTGAGTACAGTGGTTCAATATTAATATTATAAAGCGACGAGAATATTTTTGGTGCGCCAAAAAAAACAAAATAACTTATTTAGTGATGGCCGATTTCAAAACACTGCTTCAGGAAGATTCGGAGTGTTATGAATCTTCTGTGTCGAATCATGATTCGGATCGCGTGTCAAACCGCCAAACTGCTGAAATCACGTGACTTTGGCGCTCCGAACAGCTGATTCGATACATGGATTCATAACGCTCCGAAGCTTCATGAAGCAGTGTTTTGAAATCGGTCATCTCTATTTAAGTCGTTATTTTATTTTTTTGGCACACCAAAAATATTCTTGTCGCTTTATAATATTAATATTGAACCACTGTACTCACATGAACTTATTCAAACATGTTTTTAGTACATTAATGGATCTTGAGAGAGGAAATGTCATTGCTCCCTATGCAGGCCTCACAGAGCCATCAGATTTCAACAAAATATTTTAATTTGCATTCCGAAGATTAACGAAGGTCTTACGGGTGTGGAACGGCATGAGAGTGAGTAATAAATGACATTATTTTCTTTTTTGGGTGAACTAACCCTTTAATGTTATAGCCAATTGACAGCAGCAGGTTTATTAGGCTGCCGTCACTTTAAGACCTGATATACATGACGCAGATCAGACACAATAGATTTTCTCCCAAATCTTTACAGTTATTTAAGTTTTTAACTCATTTTAACTAAGATGAGGATGCTTATGAGAATACTTGCCAAAGACAGGCATTTTGACATAATGTGTTTAGTGTCCGTTCCTGCGATATAAGAAGCAAAAGAGACCTCAATGCAGTTCTGGCACACTGTCTGTGAAGCGACTTCCTGTGCACATATTTTAAGTGTATGTGTTTACAGAAAGCCGCCTCACAGACAAAGCGCTAGAACCGCACTGAGTTTGTGTTAAACAGTAAAAAAATTAATGTGTTAATAATTAATGTGTTAAGACATCCCTAAATATAATCCAAAAAATAAAATATAAATATCCCCTTTCAAATAATATATTAACATTGTGAATTATTATATTATATTATATTATATTATATTATATTATATTATATTATATTATATTATATTATATTATATTATATTATATTATGTTATATGAGACTAAACAACTAATTTAGACCGTCAAAGCAGGAATATGTTGTTTGAAGAATTAGATGGTGTAATTACAACATCTACCAACGGACCCCGGGTGTGCAGCCGTGCTCCATACTCTTTTGTTCCTATATGACTTCCTGTATTATAAGATTATTTCCTTTCTTTTCATTCTCCTGTAGAAAGAATAAAGTTCTTCCTCAAGCAGGAATTAAATTCAGATGGCAATCACCCAAAGAGACAGTGAAAAGGAACTGAACCATGGCTGTGGATTTATGAAACCGTCATCCTGAGTTTTTCTCATCATCAGACAGAAAAAAAAGCAGACAGTGAGAGTGAGAGAGAAAGAGAAAAAGATACAGCCAGACAGAACTGTAAGGATCTCCACTGGCGGTCGAAAGGGCCTTCCTGTGGGGCTTGTCTCTGTCAGAGAGTGTGTGGATCTCTGCTATAAGCTATTCTAATCAAAACACTTCAATACAAAGCACTGACACCCTGAACAAATGAGTCACAGTAAGACTGACAATAAAACAGAATGAGAACAACTATTTACAGTAACCACTATAAATAAAATCAAATTCAAAGTCTGAGTATCACCCATATAAAGAAGCTTAGGTCAACATTAAAGGTGAAGTGTGTCATTTAATTAATTATTTATTTATTTTTAAATGTAAAAATACTCCTATCCCAAGTCATTGTGCACATACAAATATACAGAATTAATTTGATTCTAATGGAAAGTGTAAATATTGCAGCTCTGTAGTTTGTTTGCCTTTAAAAAACACTTCAACAAAGCTGTATCCTATGCTATTTTCTCCTAAATTCAAGTTAATTATAGTCAAAGTGTCTTGAAAAAACAAGAAGAAAAACACTTTTCATTCTCATTTTCCTCCCTTTCGCAGACCCTCATAATTAATTCAACCGTTTTTGATACTGTACCTTTAAGATGTCTAAATAGCCTCTGTTCTGATTGGCCAGACTTTTTTGCATTGGGTAAAATTCACACTGTATTTAAATCACGATGGACCAATTTATGAATAATAGGTGTTCATATGTGAATACAGGTGATTACTGATTTCCATGTCTCCTTTGAAACTCACTGCAAAAAAAAAAAAGGAAGAAAAAAAAAAAGTAAATACTCAGTATTTCTGTCTTGTTTTTCATTACAAATATCTAAACATGCTTAAATGAAGATACATTTACTTGAGAAGCAAAATTACTTAAGATATTAAGATTCTGGTTTTCTGAAAAAATGTATCAAAATATCTGCCAAAAAAAAAAAAAATGTATTTAAAGGGAAAGTTCACACAAAAATGAACATTATCCCATGATTTACTCACCCTCAAGCCATTCTGGGTGTATACGACTATCTTCTTTCAGACAAACGCAATCAGAGTTATATTAAAATATATTCTGGCTTTTCCAAGCACTATAATGGTAGTAAATGGCCATTATTTGAAGCCCAAAAAGTGCATCCATCCATCATAAAAGTAATCCATACGGCTCCAGGGGGTTAATAAAGGCCTTCAGAAGCAAAGCAATGGGTTTTTGTGAGAAAAATATCCATATTCAAGACTTTATAAACTATAATAACTGGCTTTCAGCAACAGCCGTACGTGAGTCTAGTTCTGGCGGAAGAGTGAACTCTGACCCGATGCATATTGACAAACGTAGAAGCACAGAGGCAGAGGATAGAGCAAAACAAAACACCGGTCACGAATTAGAAGTCTAAAATGAGAATTTTTAAAGCGAAATGTCAGAAGAATTTGATATTAAGAGAAGAGGAGATTGAGTCAACCCTATTAGTTTGAACCGTGAGAGGCGTCTACTCTCACCTAAGCTTATGCTACTCCTACATCCTATGTCATATGTTGGGTCAGAGGTCACTCGTCCACCGAAACTCAACTTGCGTATAGCCATTGTCGGAAGTTTATGGATATTGGATATATGGATATTTTTCTTACAAAAACCAATCGCTTCACTTCAGAAGGCATTTATTAACCCCCTGGCGCCATGTGGATTACTTTTATGATGGATGGATGCATGCACTTTTTTGGGCTTCAAAATCTTGATTGGCATTCATTACCATTATAAAGTTTGGAAGAGCCAGGATATTTTTTAATATAACTCTGATTGTGTTCGTCTGAAACAAGATAGTCATATACACCTAGGATGGCTTGAGGGTGAGTAAATCATGGGATAATGTTCTGGGATTTCTGGGTGAACTATCCCTTTAAAGAGAATTTTCTTTCTTGATTTCAGCAAAAACTTACTTAATTTTGACAAATCTTTAAGAAAAAAAAGACATCTTATGTAATTTTGCTTCTCAAGTAAATGCATCTTAATTTAAGAGTGTTTAGATATTTTTAATAGTAAACAAGACAAAAATACTGAATAATACCCCTTTTCCACCAAGGCCGTTTGAGTGCTGGTTCGAAGCCAGAGCCTAGTTTCAAATCAGTTCTTTGTCTTTCGACACACAAAGCACCAGCTCTGAACCAGGAAAAGTGGTTCGTAAGTAGCACCAAAACATTGCTGGGCTAGAAGTAAGAACCGCTTGCGTCAGGGGCTGGGGGCGGGGTTACCGTGACCAACAAGACACCCGTGACCGCCATTTTTGAAATAGCAGCTAATCGAGCTAATAGCAGCTCGATTGTAATCTCCGTCTATATACAAATTACGGTGAGCCGTGTTTGGATGTCGATGTAGGTTCGCAAAGCCATGAGCATCAACAGTAGTGAAACATCCACGATTGTTGATAGAAGGCTTGTTCGAGATGCATCGGAGCAGCACGGGCCAATTTGGCGGGTGCCGCGGATCCGCGGGAGCGTTTGTAGAACATACGACTTCTCGTGCTTTTGGATCGTTCTCGCGGAGCTTTGATGTCATGCGCCGATCGCTATGCGAGAAGCCGATGCATCTCAAACAAGCCTGGTGTGTTTGTGTTTGCCGCTGCAGTGCTAGCTTTGCTGTGAAATATGAGACGTATACAGTGACGTAAGACCTGGCTCTGTGCTTGCTCTCTAGCCTGTGGAAAGGCAAACCGGTTCTTAGAAGGCTCGTTAGTTGAACCAACTCCGAACTGGCACTAGCACTAGCTCTGAACTAGCACCCAGTTCGTGCTGGTGGAAAGGGGGTATAAGAAAACCATTTTTGCAGTGATTTTGCTGCCTACTTCCTATCTACTTCAACCCATCAGCCCATTTCTCAATGTTCTAGATCTAAAAGACGGCTGAGTTAAGCACCTTTCCATCATCATATGAACAGTGGAATCTATGTTCAGCAGCCCTCCATTAAGCATCAGAGTTAAGCAGCTATGTCCTGCAATGACAAGGAACAAGAGTGAACACCTTAAGCACAATTAGAAAGACTGGCCTTCCTTCTCATAGTTCCTCAGCATCCATCACTCTCAGTCATGAGCGATTAGCCTTGCGTGATGGTTTCACTGGATGTGCGCAAGACTCCATCTTTGACTGATTTGGCAGCACTAGCTTATTCCTCATTCTCAGATCATGCTGCTCCATTTCCTATTGGTCAGACAAGAGCCGAAGGCTATTAAAGTAGAGGGTAAAGGATGGCGTGTCAGCAACATGATGAGTGTAGATTTAGACTCACGGGATCAAGGCAGATGGAGACAAGAGGGACGTTCTGCTCCGTGGTCTAAAACTGTAGACCTGAGGGTCTTTACTCATCACTGTTTCTCTTCATCTTTATCTCTTGATTGTTGAATTACTTACTTTTACTTATATACTGTTGGTTATGTGTACAAATACAAGAGAAGTGAAGACCGTGGAATACAGTCAATTGTGAAAATCATGTGCATCTAATATCCCCCAGACTTGCCTTTATCAGAATAATTTTGTGCCATGTAAAAACAGTCAATGATGAGCTGCCAGCTCAGAATAAAAGGATCTGACGGGTCAGTGAGGATATAATGAAAAGCTAAAATGATACTACAGACTCAGCCTTAGGATATCAAACCCCTGGGGTCTCACCAAGCCCACAGAAAATGTATAGACATATGTCAAAAATATTTGTAGGGTCAAGTATTGATCCTGATTGAAAGAACACCCTGGATGCACTTAAATCTGGAGCTATTGATGAAACCCAACCAAAATCAATGTTCTTTTCAATGTCATCATACACAATGTGTTTTAGGGAAAGAGGTGGGCACTGTGTTTGTGTGTGTGTGGGGGGGGGGGGATACTAAAATCTTGCACCATATTGATAGAAAAAAAAAAACTTATTTAAGTTACTAACTGGCACTTAAAGGTCCCATGGCATGAAAATTTCACTTTATGGAGGTTTTTTAACATTAATATGAGCATATGGTCCCCCAGTGGCTAGAAAAGGCGATGGATGTAAACCGAGCCCTGGGTATTTTGCTTTGCATTTGAGAAAATGAAAGCTCAGATGGCCCAATCTGGAATCTTCCCTATATGTCGTCATATGGGGAAAGGTTACCTCCCCTTTCTCTGCTTTGCCTGCCCATGAGAAAATGAGCAACTACAGTGACATTTGAGCACTTTTTTTTTTCAGAGACATCATGGCTTGTAAACGAGCGAAGCATGGCAGTTGCTCAGTGTTTGGATGTACAAATGAACACCGAAGTATTTTTTTTAGTTCCTTCATCCGAGCCTATGAAGAAACAGTGGGTTAATTTTATTTTCTCTGGTAATGCGCCGATACAACTTCCCATAGTTTTGTATGTCTGCGCCACACATTTCACTGACGACTGTTTCCTCAACGTGGGCCAATACAGCCCAGTTACTGTCGCTAATGTAAAGGTAGACAGCATCAAGTATGCGTGTGAATACACACACTGTAATGCGAGTGTTGTACATTTCTTTGTTGTTTGGATAACCGTACTGCTGTTGGTGTTATGGCGCACGCGATATCCACATTTGATGCTTGATGTAATTGTAATAAGAAAGATTGTAAAAACTTTTAAGATTTATGAAATATAAAATATGTAAACAAATAAATGATGTTGGCATTGTAGCACATTTTCCATAACAGCACCTATCCAAAAAAGGTATTTGTAATAATGGCAGAGGACTAATTTAGTTGCGCTGGTTAGTGTCTATAGCTGATAATTATATATATAATATATATACGATAGCAAATCAGAGCAACATGAAGAGCCAACAATGTAGGCTAGCATTAGCTACATGATAACTGTAACAGCATACATAAACCAACTAAAGTACCGTATCCTGACACAATGTTTTAAATTAACCATTCGGAGACGTCCTGCTGTAGCTGCTGAGTTGCAACTTCTACATCCGGATCGAAAGCTGGAACGACTGCGTGTCTACAAGCCATTGCGATACATCTACTGTCAACATCAGCACATGGTACCGTAGCCGCAAGCTGGTTAAGGCCACACCCACCCTCCACCTTGCCCCGCCTCTCTCCTCCTCATTAGCATTTAAAGCTACAGACCCAGAAACGGCACGTCCTGAGGAAAGCTCATTGTGGGACTGGCTTGTAGTGGCTGAAATTCTGTACCAAGGCTGAATTTCGAGAAAGAGACTTCAGATACAGTACTAGGGACCACTTAGGCCTATATAAAACCATCCAAAAAGTAGCATGACATGGGACCTTTAAGGAATACTAGCATACTGAATACTGTGATGTGTGCTTTTTTATAGGCTACTATTTTACAATAGTAAGTAAAATAGACTGCATTATGTAAGAAATGGGTCGCTGAATTATTTGAAAAATAATGCACACTCAAGACATTGTTCAAATGTTTTATTTCAAAACATTCGCTAGGTTTTTGTCTTTAAAACGTTCTTCAGTGTAGGGCTAATTTCTTACGCATCTCATTCTCATCCCAAGCCTCCATTGCTAATTCCAAAATGTCATTTTAGAGCTAGTAACAGAGGCTTGAGCCATTGATATGCAGACTAATGCAGTTATTAGAGAAAGAGATTGAATAATTAAGCGTGTGTGAATTACCTCAGTCTGTGTGTCTCTCAATAGTGTTCAGCAGCAACGTCTCTACTAATAGTGAATTGCTTCAAGAACAGTGACGTTACTACCTTGCTACTGAGAAATGTCATGTAGCTTTTCAGTTGCAAAACTGATAAAGTCACAGGCAGAGCTGACAACAAGTTTCTATGCGCGTGTATATAAGAGAGAGATCTTGAGAAATAGAGAATGCTTTCCATAGACAATAAAACAATTTAGTGGGGAAAAACATGGAATTAGTTTGACATTTTTATCATATTGCTAGTTATGTTTATTTACTTGGTCAGTGTCTTTGTGGGTTTTGGTTTGTTTGCTGTTGTTTTAGGCCAATTTATCACCCATTTACCCCTCTCGACAACCTAAGGGGGAAAAAAACCTGTCCAGGACCTTGGTCGGTTCCAATGTTCCACACAGATTATTTTAACTTTACAGATAAAATCTTAATCTTCTCGATCTGTTCGCCGACACATCAGGGCCGCCTTGACGATATCAAACATGTCTGATATTTAGAATTTTAAATCTGGATGATTATGACTATGATTACCTCAGTACTTTCTCAATAACCAATGAGAGACAAGTCTAGAAGGAGATGGAGGTAAATGACAGAACTTCTGAAACGGCGACCTCAAAACAAGATGCTGTTTGGCTCCATTGGACAGTGGAGATGGAGGAATGGCTTGTGGGAGTGTGGCAACAACACAACTGCCTTTATAACGTGTCATTGAAAACGTACAACAAACGCACAGACAAAGAGAAGAGCTAGAGAGAAATCGCCTTGGTTTTCCCGGCTAAGTGTAGAAAGCTGCTAGCGCTATAAGCTAACATTCTGGTGGTGTTGCAAAGCAACTGTAAACATTTTAGCCGTTGAGACAAATTTTAGTTAGCATAGTGTGCAATGGTGGACAGTAACGAAGTATTTTTACATTTTACTTTTTTTTCTTTTTCTTTTTTTACATTTTTCAAGTATCTGTGCTTTACTTGAGTTTTTTTTTTTTTTTTAGCAACTTTTCCTTTAATTTCACTACATTCCAAAGCATAAAATCATACTTTTTACTCAACTACATTTCATAAAACATATCGTTACTCCTTGTTTTAAAATGAAGAAATCGTCACATGATCAGAGACGGAAAAGCAGTGTCCGATTCGTGCACAAACTGACATAGACTGCATAAACTGAATAGGTTCACAAATCACATCAACAATTACTTCGCAAATTGGACTGATGTTCTCGAGTCAATAAATCATTGATTCAATGATCCGTTCAGAGCGACTCTCCATTGAATGAATTTACATGTCTGACTGAAAATTAGCCAAGAACTGGGGGATCCTCTGAGTGCGTGCTGATGGTGAAAAGTAAGTTAGCCTACTAATGTTGAATTTTAGGATGAATTATTGTAACTGAAAATCATATTTATGTCAGTTGTTTTTGAACTAAATCTGCTGTAAAGGGCGATCTGTTTAAGCCCACTGAAATGCTTTAATGCGACATGTCCACATCAATGTGTCTACAGATCGCGATCTCGATTCAAACAGATCCAATCACATTTTAAAACTAACGTGACGCTTCAAATAGCGGTTGTATCGATTACATCGTTACGGCACTAGGGGGCGACAAGTGACTGTTAAAATGTATTTGACATTGAATGATTCATTCAAAAGATTTGTTCAAAAACACTGATTCATCCAGTAATGAAACAAGTGAAATAGTTATGAGTTATAAATAGTTATAAATATACTGCGGCAATTAATATTTTGTCCTCTAGTAAATAATTATATGCAATTTTGTTTAGTTGTCTATTGAGAATCATGGGAGAATCATGATTTCTATTTGAAAGAAACAAATAAAAATCTTGATTCATTTTATCCAGAATCGTGCAACTCTAACACAAATTAAAATAACAAATGCACATTCATCTTCCCCGCTGCTGCAACAATTTTTTAAAATGTTATGTATTTAGCCCTATATGTTTCGTCAGTTTTTATATTGTTTGTCAACACACATACATATTAGCCTATATATCTGCATCCACTAATCTTCCATCCATACTGACTAGTGCTGGCTATTTGACAATTCATAATGATTCATAATTATTTTGAGCAATAGGATTATATAAAATATATAATATAAAATTAAATTATATAAGTGGCCTATATAAAATTACAAAATAAACATTCAATCAATCAGTACTTTTTTACTTAAGTACATTAAAAATCAAGTACTTTTGTACTTCCACTCAAGTAAAATTGAAAAGGAGCACTAAATACTTTCACTTGAGTCATATTTTATGATACGTATCTGTACTTTTACTCAAGTACTTGATTTGTGTACTTCGTCCACCACTAGTAGTGTGTGATGTGTCACGATTTTAAAATCTTGTATGTGTACGTTTAATATTTCAGAGAAGAAGATCTGTAAAGACTTTCCTTATGTACGTGATGCAACCAGATTTCATAATGAGTTAGCATTTAAAAACTCCTGTATTCTGACCTTGACTTAATGCAACTGCTAAGATCATAAAACCAAAATGTAGGCTGTTATTCATGGAAAATCCCCTCGGCTGTACCTCTCAGCTTTCCGTCTGATTAAACACAGAATAGACATCCTGACTTCCACCAGAACTCAGATGATGTACAGATGTCTTAATTTACAGTTACAGCCTGTCAATGAAGACAATGTTTTGTGCGCGCACTGTTAGTCCAGTTTAACGACATTTTACAAGATTTCTGCACATCAACATAGAGCCCCATGAACTATGGGAGTTTAGAGTGAGGCCATGGAACAATTCCTAAACATGTCAGAGATGATAAAAGCGTACAGGTTCGTCTGTGTAAAAGATAACCCCTCTGCCAGACATCCACACGCAGATCTTAACCACAAGGCCTCAGGTGACACTTGCCAGACGTCCTACAGTGGAAAAAGGCCTCTGAGCTAAACCATGTACTTCCTCTCTCCTTCATCTGACTCGTCTTAAATCACAATCAGTCGCCCTCTCTCTCCTGCTGTCTGTCTTTCGTGCCGTCCTATTTCTTTCCTTCGCATCCCTGCTTTTTCATCCCTCGTTCTCTCCCCCTGGCCCATCTCACGCCTGACAGCATGACAAATGCTGCGTTAGACACTCTGCTGCCATGTGGCCTGTTTCGGATTAGGCAGGAGATTGCGGCGGAGATGTTTACACTGTCCATCAGTGCCGGTACTTCAGCAGACTGCAAGGTCAGGATGGAAGAGAGAGACCTGTGCACACGGTCAATGGGGAGAGGTTGCGAGTGCCAGAGGTAATTTAAAACAGCAACTCCTGAGGGACACATTACCCACAAGACCAACAAAGAGACACAAAGGTTAGAGACAGCGTCAATCAGAACAACATGGAGAAGCTTGAAAGAACTGAGCGACATATCTCGAAACATATCTGAAGGCACCATCTTGATTTTTGAGTGAACTATACCTTTAATTACTGGTGTTTATCACTATATTTTCAATTTTAATGTATTACCATTTTCCTTATTTAATATTAAGTCAAGACATTACAACTATGAAACTAACAGTGTCTTATTAAACTGCCTTATATTTTAGCTTCCACCCTTTGTCTGCTGGATATTACAGGTCTAAACTCTCTTGAAATTCTCTCACCAACCTTAATTTTGTATCAGTATCCACATATTTTGCTTTGTAAAGAAGGTAGTATTTATCTGCTATCAAATACAAAAATCTGAAAATTTTGCTTTATGAATCCAACATGTCATCCATTTAACAGATTTACTCTCAAAGTCTGAATGCTTTGCAATTCAGATTAATCAAATTTGCAATTCAGATTAATCAAATAACATTTGTCCCAGTGTTTGAGTTTTATTAAAACCAACAGATTTCTTTTAGTTATGTCCAAAAGTTCTTTCTTTTAGTAATAAGGTCACATTAAAACAGAAGACTTAGAAAAATGTCTATTTATTATTTTTAAAAGCATTTTATGTGTAGATTTTATCGTTTTATCCTTTTTTTTCCCTCCATATTTTAAACTATAACTTGTAAACAGAATATTTTTATATTTACCAAGCTTTAATTTTGTCATTTACCAAGCTCTAATTTTGTCAAATTATGTAAGAAGTTTGAAAATATACCGATCAGGTATATTTATAAATATACCACATTATAACCACATTCTTAATATTGTGTTGGTCCACCTTTTGCTGGCAAAAATAACCGTGACCCGTCAAGGCATGGACTCCGCCAAGACCCCTGAAGGTGTGCTGTGGTATCTAGCACCAAGATGTTAGCAGCAGATCCTTTAAGTCCTGTTAATTGTGAGGTGGAGCCTCCATGGATTGGACTTGTTTGTTCAGCACATCCCACAGATGCTCATTTGATTGAGATCTGGGGAATTTGGAAGCCAAGTCAAAACCTCAAACGCGTTGTTGTGCTCTTCAAACCATTTCTGAACCATTTTTGCTTTGTGGCAGGACGCATTATCCTGCTGCAGCGTTTCCCATACATGAAACACTATGGCGGCCCGCCACAGTCTCAAATTAGGCCTGTTGCGATATTTAAATAACCAATTGATAATTGCGCTCTTTTATACGGCAAAAAATGGGAGTAATAGAGCAAAAGAAATAGACTAGCACCAATTAAGTTTTTGTGTACTATATTCAAAGTCATCTGAAGCCATTTCATAGGTTCAATGAGGGACAGAAGAATATGTACATCGTTCAATTTAAGTTCAAGGAAACTCGTCTTCCCTCTGCTGCAGCTGTCAATCATTCTCTGTTCAGCACTCAAACAGCGCGTCACGTTCGGTAATGACAGCCAGCACGGTAAAATAACTGGAATTTAAAAGTGAGAAGAAACATATGATCAATAAACTCTTAGATGTAGATATACACAGGGATTGTCTTTGTGCCGTGAACTTTTCAACGCGCAGCGCAGCGTAACTGCGCGCTGTGACTCCATATTGCTTTAAGCACATCATTCTGCTCCCGGGATGCGCATAAGCGGTTTGTGTTTTGAAGCATTTCATATTATCATGCCTATTAATCGGCATCATATTGTGCCGATTATTAATAGCCTATTTTGTTCTGTCGTATCTATCATATCTTGTTGCCCCATTAAAAAGCTGCACAATACATTTAAAATAAACGTCTTAGTCTTCCATTATTGTAAATACATATCTAATTCTTTACATTCACATATAAATATAAATCTAATATACTGTAAATAGTTTTTTTTCATTTCATAAGAATACAAATAGTAATTTTAAACTTTTTATTAACATATTTAGATTTTTATAAAATTGCTGTGCAAAGTTTTTTTTTTCTTCAAGAATTAGGCTAGCATAGTTTTTGCTGCTGAATTGTATAGTCACCTAGATGTTATTTATTTTTATTTTTATTTTTTTTTATTTTTTTTGGTCAGCTTATAATTAAATATTTTGATTCATTTTTTTATTTTTCTCTATAATGAAGTAGTGTGTTTAGTGCATTCTGGATTGTGTTTAACAAATCAAAGAGTGTCCATTAGTTCCACAAATACAGATGTATAGATACAGGCCTCCACTAATTATTGTAGAAATAAATTAATTCCCTTTTGCTACATATTTTAATGGTTTAAATGTATCCTCTACATGTTTGACCACTTATGAACTATCATTTAGCCTACTATATGTTGTGTATGTGACTAATGTGCCCTACCATCACCAATAAATAAATTACTTTTAGAGCACAAAATTGTTTACAAGAGAACAAATTTCTTCATTGATCAAGTCACTTAATTTTGCACTCAGAATGCACCAGATTTATGCATTTAAATTTAAAATGAACCCCCCTAGAGGGACCGATGTCCACCCACCACAGTCACACAAAATCCTGTGGGAAACACTGCTGCTGAAAGAGGCCATGGAATACCGTTTCCATGAATGGGTGTACATGGTCTGCAACAATGCTTAGGTAAGTGGTACGTGTCAAAGTAACATCCACATGGATGGCAGGACCCAAGGTTTCCCAGCAGAACATTGCCCAAAGCATCACACTGCCTCCGCTGGCTTGCCTTCTTCCCGTAGTGCATCCTGGTGCCATGTGTTCCCCAGGTAAGTGACAGACACGCACCCGGCCATCCCATGATGTAAAAGAAAACGTGATTCATCAGACCAGGCCACCTTTTTCCATTGCTATGTGGTCCAGTTCTGATGCTCATGAGCCCACTGTTGGCTCTTTCGGCAGTGGACAGGGGTCAGCATGGGCACCCTGACTGGTCTGCGGCTATGATGAGCCTCATACGCAACAAACTGCAATGCAATGTGTATTCTGACACCTTTCTATCAGAACCAGCATTGACTTCTTGAGCAATTTGAGCTACAGTAGCTGTATCTGTTGGATCAAACCAGCCTTCGTTCCCCACGTGGATCAATGAGCCTTGGCCGCCCATGACCCTGTTGCCGGTTCACCACTGTTTCTTCCTTGGACCACTTTTGATAGATACTGACCACTGCAGACCGGGAACACCCCACAAGAGCTGCAGTTTTGAAGACGCTCTGACCCAGTCATCTAGCCATCACAATTTGGCCCTTGTCAAACTCGTTTTTTCCCTGCTTCTAAAGGCTGATTTATACTTCTGCGTCGAGTGTACACCATAGGCTGTGTGTACCACGCGTAGCCTACGATGTAGCCTGACGTGCACCTCTTCGCAAATGTAACAACGCATCAATTCTATGTGGACTGCAAGTGCTGTGATTGGTCTGCTAGAATCAGGTCAAAAAACTGCCACGGACACTTGGAGAAGAGCGAGCGTTTTCAACTTCCATAGGAATTAAAAAATGCTCTGTTTCAGAGGACACTGCCTACTAGTGGTCTGCATGCACGTCGACGCAGACAATGACGCAGAAGTATAAATGAAAACAGACACATAGCCTACGGCACAGAGGCTCCAGCGCAGTCCGACGTATAAATCAGCCTTAACACATCAACTTTGAAGACAAAATGTTCACTTGCTGCCTAATATATTCCATCCACTAACAGGTGCCGTGATGAAGAGATAGTCAGTGTTATTCACTTCACCTGTCAGTCGTCATAATGTTATGGCTGATCGGTGTATTGTAAAAATTGTGTGGATTTATGATACATAAATTGTATAAATTGTAATTTCCACCACAATGCTATTGAACATAATACATGATTTGAGATTTGATGGAAATGAGACGTGGTGGAAATGTTCATGACTTTCCAAAAAAAAAAAAAATGTAATGATTAATATCCTGTTGGACATTGTTAACAGATTAATTAAACAAACTAGTGAGAGTTTGAAAAGTGTTTAGAGAGTTTATTTATAAAAATGTCCACAAGGCCAAAAGTGCCCATAGTTGAAGAAACACCCATAAGCTCTGAACTGCGCTAGTAATTATTCAGCAGCCCAACAATGTCACTTCCTCTCAAAATGAGCATTTCCAATTTTCACATGCCAACTATTTCCAACTGAAGAATGCAGAGCAACTTTAGCGTTTCTCCAACTTAATATTAAAAGTGAGCCCCATGAGTGATGAGAACTGTCTAACGGCCGCTCCAGTGTGACAAACTAATTAAAGTCTTTCAACTAAAGTCTTTTTCATGCTTTAACTCAAGCATTCTAATGCCAAACATTTAACGTGCTGAATGTTTAAATGTGTCTGAAAGACACAACCTCTCCCTCCCAACAGCTCACGTCTCATTAGATATCACTGAAATAGATGTGGAACAACCACAAGCATGTCTGCTGTAATAAAACAAACAATGTCACTTTCTAGCAGAAGATAAGCAATGAATTAAATACTGCAGTTCAGTCAACAGACAAAAAGAAGAAACGCTTAATATGTCTAATGTCCTGACCAGAACCAGAGCTGCCGAATGAACCTTCTGCCAAACTACACCGATGAAAACATTTCAAGCACACTATGAAGTGCATAGGATGTGAGCATGTGGGGAAAACTGTGTGTATTCACTGACAGACTCCAGATGACACTGCTGGTCTCAATAGACCTCTGGGCATACTTATCAAAGCAGACATCACTAGTGCAAACATATGTGTGCTAAACAGCCCACAGTGCCATAACAACATCCCTTCAAATCAAATTAAAATGATCTATGAGTTCATATACTCACTGATTGAACTTGTAAACAGTCACTTCTGGCATACCATTACCCCAAAAACCCAAAAAAAAACAACAACACTGGCAAAACCATGAGGCATTTCCCTTTACTCTAAGGAGTAAATAGTCCCTCATAGTCCCTCTGTACATACAAACAAGGTACAAAAGTCTAAAGCAACTAATGAAATTGCTTATATTTTGCAATTAAATCATATAAATACAAGCAGTTTCACTAGTGGTTTAGCAATGTTACATACAATGATGTTACTTTTTTTCAGTAATGACTAATCAAACGAATGACCATTTCCCCCGTTACAACGCCGTTACTGTTCCTGACGATAAAATGTGCCGTTACTATAACTGAGCTCACTGAAGCGGTTTTCATCCAAGTAGGCTCTCTCTTAGCCATAGGACCTAAAGCAATAGTAAAAGCAATAGTACAGGTTAGTCATACACAAATACAATTTTAAAATGTGCTCTGTGTGTGTCTGTGTCAGAGCATGCGAGCGGAGCACGAGCTCAAGCCAGAATACCCTTTGTGACACACTGGATTGAAAATATGTGAAATAAGTTTTTTCTAGTCGACTAGCAGTTGTTCATTTAAGCCATCAGTTGACTAATCACATTTATATTAATTTAATTTCTTAAATACTGGAGAGAATAAACCATAATAATGAGCGTTTACATAATATAGGCTATATAGCACTCAAGTGCACACATAAAGCTTGCTATAAAGAGCCGGCAAAAGTAATGATTATGAATGTGACAAAAAAACAGCAAGGAGACATTTTAATGCGAAGATGGAGTTGACATTGCTGACTCTCATCATCTCCACATAGTGGATGCGCCTAGCGAGAGAATGCACATTTCATTCGGATTACATATTCAGAGAGTAGCCTATTTATTTTCGTTTTGAATTCATTTAAAAGTAGACATTTCAAGTGTTCTATAGATATATTTCTCATGTCTGTGGAGCAAGCAGCCTATACACTGAGTTTCGGTTCATTTAGCCTATAAAACGTGCTCCTGTTCACGATCAAGTGATCGCGCTGGCGCCTCCATGTCACGATTATATTGTCTGCTATATTTGCTTCTTATATATTAAATCCAGGCAATTGGTTGATGAAACATTGATTAAAATTAAGATACAATTTTTACCAAATGAAATTTTGTTTTACAAAACAAAACTTAATGAAGTGGTCAAAATCATGTCTGACCCACTCCATGTCTCCCGATATATTACACATCTTATGATGTGTATCTTACTCATGCTGTTCACTTTTCATAATCAAATAGATGAAATTAAAAAAAGAACATTATAATAGGCCTATATAAACATAAATATGAAGTAATGCAGTAGGTACTTTCCCTGGTAATTAGTTACTTTTATAATGATGTAACTCAGTTACTATTTGAGAGAAGTAACTAATTACTTTTTTTTAAGTAACGTGCCCAACACTGGTTACATATAATATTCTTTCTCAGCCCTGAACCCCCACCCCCAGTACATACAGTATTTAAGTAATTAAAATAATATCATATACATGCAACTATAGTAGTCAACATCTGAATTGGATCAAAAAAGTTCATCAAAGAAGAAGGTGGTCTTTAGTCGGGGGCAGCCATCTAATTTGTCACAATTATGTTTCATGAACTTTTAGTTTGTTTGTCTTCAGTCACCCGTTTCCTTTGTTCTAGTTTTAATAATCATTTCTATTTGAATCTTCTTCACCATCTTTGGACTAGGATGTGACAATTTCACAATTACAGTTTATTTAGTGTATTTTTGATTAAACAAATTTGGGACGGGTGAGCATAAGACTTTCCAAACATTAAAAAGAAAAAAAAATCTTATTGATCCCAAAATTTTGAACTGCAGACTATATACATATCACTGTAAATATTTTTTTGTAATTATATTTACTGTGAATTACAAAGTGGCTTAAATATCTAGCAATAAATATATCTACAGGTTTAACTAACTTCAATTAATTTGCTAAACTGGATCCTCTCCATACTATTGCAATGACAAATTTTCCCTAAAGAGAAGATAAAACCGATTGTATAACTGGCCATAAATCTTTAAACAAATGCCCAATATAACGCCCCATGTGGCAACACTAAGAAAGCAATGTGTCCTTATATATTTTAACTGTTCTAACATGCTTTGTAATACATGCAACTACACATAAAAGCTAGCTAAAAGCAACTGCATTATCATACAGCATGCATGATTTAGGCTGTATAGTGAAACTCTACATCAAATTCAACCCTCCTCCTCTGCTCTGCCCAGTCAGTGAACAATGAATTCAAAATGCTGAAAAAGATTTTTTTGCCTTTCTGCTTTGTGAATTAATTGTGGTAATAAAACAAACCTATAGAGCATAAAATGGTATTAGAGAGCTGCTCTGGTAACAGGGATTTCCCAGGTCATCATATAACTAAATGAAAGGTGGCTGATTGGATTGTGAAGACGTGTGCTCTTCCTGTGTTCATGGATGGCTGAGTGCTGAGCATTCATTTAGACTGCAGGAATAATCCACTTAGAGAGGCGGGTCGGGCCATACACTGGGTATTTGGGGAAATACCAGGGTGTGCGTCTCATTGATTTGGAAGGGATCACCTTTGCAGGGATCATGAGTTTCAGCAAAAACTCATTTTTGGGGGGTGCACAGAAAATAGTGCAGCTAGATCGCAAAGGCAGAGTGTTTTTCGGCATAGTCTTTGTCGAATGTGAGCCGAATCAGTCCCTGACCACCCGTCCAGTGATCTAATCGCAATGCATCTTGGATGCATTCATACCTTTTAATTACACTTTTTAATATAAACAATCAATAGTAAACCCTGGGTCATTCTAAATCAGGGTAAATGGGATCTTAGGTTATATCTTGCTTCACATTTCACACTGTGCATTCCTAAACCCAGACCTGGATTAGCATCCTTATTTGCATATTTGTGGAGTCTGTGTCACTGATTGGATGAATGCCAGACACAATAGGTTTAAAGGATAAAGGATCTAGCATTGCACTTCCTCATGCTGCCAACTGTAATATCAAGTTTTTCCTGAATGGACCTTTTAGGCCATAAAGGTAAGAATGAAATGCTCTCTTCTTCACTCCAATTGTCACGTTTTCTGTCACCACTTGACATTTTTCTCCTTTACTATTGTTCATACAGCGTGCAGTGTGCTGTCCAAAGGACGTAATTACGAGGCATGCTATTGGTTGTTGGTTGCGCATCTAGTCGTAACACGCTAACACCGCATCTTTTCACACTGCACACGTTTGGCACAGCAATGCGGGGTTCACACGAAAATCTGTGCTAACCCTGCTCCGGAGCAGGGTTTCATAGCTCTGGGCAGTGTTGGGGGTAACGCATTACAAGTAACTTGAGTTACGTAATCAGATTACTTTTTCAAGTAACTAGTAAAGTAATGCATTACTTTTTCAATTTGAAACAAAATATTTTCAAATTTCAACGCAAGTTACTTTTTCACATTTATTGACTGGCAGCTCTCTTGTCCCCTTGTTGAGAGAAATAAAGTGCAGAGGCATTGTGCGCACTCATCTCACTTGCACAAAACCATTCAGTATTCCTCAAAATGAATAAAAACAGTGAAACGCAATCTCAGAATTGTACGCAAACCTGTAATAATTAACTGCATTAAATTACACAAATATATAATGTATTTAATCTCACTTTATTAACCAACGTCTTTGCTGCTGACCTTCGATGATCCAATTCAACCATACTAATTATCAAAAATTACTTTAGATTTAGAAATAAGAACGTTGAACTTCCTTCTCCTGTATCCTATTCTTCTTTAATCCAGAATGCAGCACAGCTGAAAGGTTTGTTTGAGCTGTGCCCTCCACTGTACAGGCGTAAATATGCATTTCCTTCAGCCTGAGGCTTATTCATTTCACTTTAGGTGTGAAAGGGCCTTTACATTTGCCATTACATTTACATTTATTAAAAAACAAACAAGCAAGCCCAGCCCAGGTGAGAAAAAGTAGTGCAAAAGTAATGTAACATTACTTTTCCTAAAAAGTAACACAATTAGTTACTTTTTAGGGAGTAACGCAATATTGTAATGCATTACTTTTAAAAGTAATTTCGTTGTGTTGTGCAAAAGTTGTGCACAACACAACGAAATTAAAAAAGCAAACATAAGTTCACAACACAACGAAATAAAGCCACAACGCAACAGAATAAAGCCACAACCCAACAAAATCGAGCCACAACACAACGAAATAAAGCCACAACGCAACGGAATAAAGCCACAACACAACGGAATAAAGACACAACGCAACGAAATCAAGCCACAACACAACAAAATCGAGCCACAACACAACGGAAATGCTCCCGACCACCAGGGGGGCTCTCAGAGCTCGGTAATATTAGTATTCCTTGCCACTGTTCTATAAAGTCGACAGTCTTACAAAGATATCAACACCATGATTAGTTTTAAGTATGTAAACATTGTATATCGACATGAAATATTAATTAAAAATCAACTACGTGCACAATAGCTTCATATTTATACTTGTGAATGATTTGACGCGATACAGCGCATGATGAAGGGAACATCCACCAATTCCACCAAGTGGTTAAAACGTATAATTTGTATTCATTACAATGACTTTGGTTAACATTTAAAAACAGACATGTTCAAATTCCAAAGCTTGTTAGTTCCTGTTGGTAAGACTGACAAGCTTTGGAATTTGAATATGTCTGTTTTTAAATGTTATAAGTAATTTTAATGATTACAAATTATACGTTTTAACCCCTTGGTGGAATTGGCAGACGTTCCCTTCACCATGCACAGTGGTAGAGCGTCAAATCATTCACAAGTATAAATATGAAGCTATTTTGCACGTAGGTGATTTTTAATTAATATTTCATGTCGATATACAATGTTTACATACTGTTAAAACTAATTGTGGTATTGATATTACTGCCGACTCTATAGACCAATTTGGTGTTTGCAAACAGCGATGACGTTTTCTTATGGGCGGAGCCTACCTGGTTGCAGAAAATGACAGTTGAGCAGTGGCAGTCTATGGAAGCCACGAAATAAAAGAATTAAAAAAGTTCATTTCGAGTTTATATCTCACATTTCTTACAAAGAAAAACAGAATTGTGAGATATACTCGTTATTCTGTCTTTTCTGAATTGCAATTTATCCCGCAATTCTGACTTTTTTCCCCTCAGAATTGTGAAATAAACTCACAATTGCGAGTTATAAAGTCCGAACTGGCAGTAATAAACACACAAATGCAGGAAAAAAGTCAGAATTGTGAAATAAAAATTTGATAGACTATGTTTAAAAGTTATCTATGTTAAATGTTATAGGTTTAAATATTATTTCATGCTGTAACTGCTATATATGTATGTCCTCTGAACTGCATATGTGAATATTATGACTTACTGTGTGCATCAAATTCCTGCTTTAATAGTAGACTAATCCTTGCAGGTGTCATCAGTCCAGTCTGTGAAACGTCTCCGTTTAGCTTCAAAGGACGTTTTCAGCGATGGTTTTCTTTAAAAATGAAGACTATATTTTTTTTGCATTCTGATTCCAACATCCAGAGGCACAACAAAACATTTTTCTCT
This sequence comes from Megalobrama amblycephala, assembly GCF_018812025.1. Lineage (NCBI taxonomy): Eukaryota > Metazoa > Chordata > Actinopteri > Cypriniformes > Xenocyprididae > Megalobrama > Megalobrama amblycephala. The sequence goes on from NC_063049.1 coordinate 21,729,307, forward strand.
TATTCTGTGGATTTTGCACATTTTCCTCCAATTGCTACTGCTATTTTTCTGCAACCACTATGCGCGCGCAGCTGCAAGTGACGTCATTGTGACGTCTGCTCTAAAGAGGTCTATAGAACATTGGCAAGGAAAATTAACTTTACCGAGCTCTGAGAGCCCCCTAGTGGTTGGGAGCATTTCCGTTGTGTTGTGGCTTTATTTCGTTGTGTTGTGGCTTGATTCCGTTGTGTTGTGTCTTTATTCCGTTGTGTTGTGGCATGATTCCGTTATGTTGTGGCTTGATTCCGTTGTGTTGTGGCTTGATTCCGTTGTGTTGTGGCTTTATTCCGTTGCGTTGTGGCTTGATTCCGTTGCGTTGTGGCTTGATTCCGTTGTGTTGTGGCTTGATTCCGTTGCGTTGTGGCTTGATTCCGTTATGTTGTGGCTCGATTTTGTTGTGTTGTGGCTTGATTCCGTTGTGTTGTGGCTTGATTCCGTTGCGTTGTGTCTTGATTCCGTTGCGTTGTGGCTCGATTTTGTTGTGTTGTGGCTTTATTCCGTTGTGTTGTGGCTTTATTCCGTTGTGTTGTGGCTTGATTCCGTTGTGTTGTGGCTTTATTCCGTTGTGTTGTGGCTCGATTTTGTTGTGTTGTGGCTCGATTTCGTTGTGTTGTGGCTCGATTTCGTTGTGTTGTGGCTTGATTCCGTTGTGTTGTGGCTTTATTCCGTTGTGTTGTGGCTTGATTCCGTTGTGTTGTGGCTTGATTCCGTTGCGTTGTGGCTTGATTCCGTTATGTTGTGGCTCGATTTTGTTGTGTTGTGGCTTGATTCCGTTGTGTTGTGGCTTGATTCCGTTGCGTTGTGGCTTGATTCCGTTGCGTTGTGGCTCGATTTTGTTGTGTTGTGGCTTTATTCCGTTGTGTTGTGGCTTTATTCCGTTGTGTTGTGGCTTGATTTCGTTGTGTTGTGGCTTGATTTCGTTGTGTTGTGGCTTGATTTCGTTGTGTTGTGGCTTTATTCCGTTGTGTTGTGGCTCGATTTTGTTGTGTTGTGGCTTGATTTCGTTGTGTTGTGGCTCGATTTCGTTGTGTTGTGGCTTGATTCCGTTGTGTTGTGGCTTTATTCTGTTGTGTTGTGGCTTGATTCCGTTGTGTTGTGGCTTGATTCCGTTGCGTTGTGGCTTGATTCCGTTATGTTGTGGCTCGATTTTGTTGTGTTGTGGCTTGATTCCGTTGTGTTGTGGCTTGATTCCGTTGCGTTGTGGCTTGATTCCGTTGCGTTGTGGCTCGATTTTGTTGTGTTGTGGCTTGATTCCGTTGTGTTGTGGCTTTATTCCGTTGTGTTGTGTCTTTATTCCGTTGTGTTGTGGCTTTATTCCGTTGTGTTGTGGCCGTTGTGTTTGGCCGTTGTGTTGTGGCTTGATTTCGTTGTGTTGTGGCGTTGTGTTTGATTCCGTTGTGTTGTGGCTTTATTCCGTTGTGTTGTGGCTTGATTCCGTTGTGTTGTGGCTTGATTCCGTTGTGTTGTGGCTTGATTCCGTTGTGTTGTGGCTCGATTTTGTTGTGTTGTGGCTTGATTCCGTTGTGTTGTGGCTTTATTCCGTTGTGTTTGCTTTATTCCGTTGTGTTGTGGCTTGATTCCGTTGCGTTGTGGCTTTGTTGCGTTGTGGCTCGATTTTGTTGTGTTGTGGCTTGATTCCGTTGTGTTGTGGCTTGATTCCGTTGTGTTGTGGCGTTGTGTTTGATTCCGTTGTGTTGTGGCTTGATTTCGTTGTGTTGTGGCTTGATTTCGTTGTGTTGTGGCTTGATTTCGTTGTGTTGTGGCTTTATTCCGTTGTGTTGTGGCTCGATTTTGTTGTGTTGTGGCTTGATTTCGTTGTGTTGTGGCTTGATTTCGTTGTGTTGTGGCTTGATTCCGTTGTGTTGTGGCTTTATTCCGTTGTGTTGTGGCTTGATTCCGTTGTGTTGTGGCTTGATTCCGTTGTGTTGTGGCTTGATTCCGTTGTGTTTCCGATTTTGTTGTGTTGTGGCTCGATTTTGTTGTGTTGTGGCTTGATTCCGTTGTGTTGTGGCTTGATTCCGTTGTGTTGTGGCTTGATTTTGTTGCGTTGTGGCTCGATTTTGTTGTGTTGTGGCTTGATTCCGTTGTGTTGTGGCTTGATTCCGTTGTGTTGTGGCTTGATTTCGTTGTGTTGTGGCTTTTTCGTTGTGTTGTGGCTTGATTTCGTTGTGTTGTGGCTTGATTTCGTTGTGTTGTGGCTTTATTCCGTTGTGTTGTGGCTCGATTTTGTTGTGTTGTGGCTTGATTTCGTTGTGTTGTGGCTCGATTTCGTTGTGTTGTGGCTTGATTCCGTTGTGTTGTGGCTTTATTCTGTTGTGTTGTGGCTTGATTCCGTTGTGTTGTGGCTTGATTCCGTTGCGTTGTGGCTTGATTCCGTTATGTTGTGGCTCGATTTTGTTGTGTTGTGGCTTGATTCCGTTGTGTTGTGGCTTGATTCCGTTGCGTTGTGGCTTGATTCCGTTGCGTTGTGGCTCGATTTTGTTGTGTTGTGGCTCGATTCCGTTGTGTTGTGGCTTTATTCCGTTGTGTTGTGGCTTTATTCCGTTGTGTTGTGGCTTGATTCCGTTGTGTTGTGGCTTTATTCCGTTGTGTTGTGGCTTGATTTCGTTGTGTTGTGGCTTTATTCCGTTGTGTTGTGGCTTTATTCCGTTGTGTTGTGGCTTGATTCCGTTGTGTTGTGGCTTGATTCCGTTGTGTTGTGGCTTTATTCCGTTGTGTTGTGGCTTTATTCCGTTGTGTTGTGGCTCGATTCCGTTGTGTTGTGGCTCGATTTTGTTGTGTTGTGGCTCGATTTCGTTGTGTTGTGGCTCGATTTCGTTGTGTTGTGGCTTGATTCCGTTGTGTTGTGGCTTTATTCCGTTGTGTTGTGGCTTGATTCCGTTGTGTTGTGGCTTGATTCCGTTGCGTTGTGGCTCGATTTTGTTGTGTTGTGGCTTGATTCCGTTGTGTTGTGGCTTTATTCCGTTGTGTTGTGGCTTTATTCCGTTGTGTTGTGGCTTGATTTCGTTGTGTTGTGGCTTGATTCCGTTGTGTTGTGGCTCGATTCCGTTGTGTTGTGGCTCG